>NW_006763161.1:0-72935 GCF_000264905.1 Stereum hirsutum FP-91666 SS1
CTAGTCACGGCATGGAATGACACTTTGTCAACAGTATTCTGGCCACGCGCTCCAGTGCAGTGAGCCCGTTGCAGAAAGCGCAACGGAGCATTGAGGCCAACATTCGTGCGTTGATGAGCCCCTAGAATACATGACAGTGCTTTCTGACAATGACTAGCCTAGTCGCAGAAAGGAATGACACACTTTCACCAGTATTTTGGACACACAGTCCGGTGCAGCGAGCCTGTGGCAGAAAGCGCAATGGAGCATTGAGGCCAACATTTGTGCGTTGATGAGCCCCTAGAATACATGACAGTGCTTTCTGACAATGACTAGCCTAGTCGCAGAAGAGAATGACACTTTGTGGACAGTATTCTGGCTCTGTGTCCAAGTACTGCGAGCCCATTGCAGATAGTGCAACGAGTCCATTGCGGAAAGCGCAACGAAGCAATGAGGCCACTGTTCGTGCATTGACGAGCCCCCAGAATACATGAGAGTACTCTCTGACAGTGACTGAAAAAGTCACAAAAGGGAATGACACTTTGTCGCCAGTATTATGGCCATGCCAGTACTGGCATTTATTATTATTTTCCTGAGGAACAATCGTCAAGGAACTTCTTATCACTAGCAGGTAGAATTATAATTATGCTACATGTACTGGCGGATAAGTAGCCCTGTGAATCCCCGTTGACTCTCTTCCATCTTCTCGTCCTTGCTTGCCAGTCCCATCTTGCGTGTATCGACTTTACCGATATGTCGCAAATGTATCGCCCGGTAGGAACGAAGGGGCTGAAAGTTCGAGTAAAAACTAATGCGTTCGCTGTGGAAATGGATCTCACTAGGGTGAGATCAGACACCCCAAAGGAGTACTTCCACTTTGATGGTACAGTTGAGTTTCATTGCTTTTTTTCTCCATTTACTCTCTGTTTGATAGCTCATTGACATATCTTATGGTATCTAGTCAGTGCGTGAGATGTGAGGCCGCATCATATGTGTCAATGTTTATTGACATGCTCTCTCTGGGCTGCATTGATTCTCAGTCATAGGTAAGAAAGGCATGCCTGCACTGGACAATGGAAAATCCCCTCTCAACGCTCGTCGCCTGTGCGAGATCATCGAGAAATTCCATACAACTTATCCCCAAATATTCCGTGGGGGCGCCGGGCCGCGTACGATGGTCGGAGGAATCTATACTGTTTGTACGACATTCTGGAAGGGCAACCGCTAAGAACAGTAAGTTAAAATCACACTGACCTCAGCTTTGACATCTTTGGTGAATGGCTGACTGTAAAAATGCCTATGTACAGTTCAAAGTCATGATGGGTAGGAGAATAAGGCCGGACAAGCCTAATGCGGGTATCAACAATATCCGTATCGAGCGAGTCACCAAAGTCGACCTCATGTGCGTGTGCTCAGTTCTGACCGGAATATGAGCAGATCCTCTGATACACTGTGATATTCCATAGGACCCTCAATGCTGTCATTCAAGGACAAGGTGGACCTTCGGCCCAGACGGCAATAAACCTTGTGCAAGCGATGATTTGCCAGGCGCCGATGCAGTTCATCCACAGAATGCTTGACATAACTGATTTTGTTCTCCCGCTGACTCCCAGTTTATATATTGATTATTAGTGCCACGCAGACCTATAACACCCGCTCTATCTTCCATAATCAAGACACGCAGACACTCGGGAATATCGGGCTCGAGCTCTGGAGAGGATATTTTCAGCGAGTCCACCTGTATATCAGGATGCTGATCATATGCTAATTCCTCGAGAATCTGACAGATCTGTCCGTCCATCCCTCGGGCGCATGATAATGTATGTTTATGTCTCTTGTATATTCAGTCTGACGCACCCTGACACAAGCTTGCCAGCAATGTCGACATGTCGACTGCTGTCGTGTACAAAAACATCAAAATTGTTGACTTTGCAATGCAGTACCTTGGATTTAGAGATCTTGGTCAGCTCGTGATGATGCATCCCGGTTCAAAGGAGTGGAAACTCCTCAAGTCAGTTCTAAAGGGTAGTCGCATTATCACCACCGTACCACCGACGGACCGTCAGAAGAACCCCCGACCTATTAAAGATCTTATTCCACAGGCTGGCCTCTACGAGCTCAAAATTGGAAACAAATCCTGGACTGTTCAGGTATGTTCTCAGATCTCAGACTGTAGAATTATTCTGTTGTTGCATTTGTCCGACTCATCACACAACTTTAAGCAACACTACCAAAAAGCCCACGGGTAGTCCATGCGTTTCCCAACGGGGTGGGGCATAGGATTTGCAGGCGATGCCGTTGTTCCACCCGAGGTGTGCGTCATTATACCTGGTACGAGCTTGTTGTCATATCCGACGACATTGATGTTGACTTGTTTCTGGGCTCAAGGCCAGTTGTACCGAAAAAAGGTTCCCCCTGCGAACATGAAAACTGTGTTGGACTTCTCTGCTAAGAACCCCAGGGACCGGCTTCAAATTATCGAGCAAGGCATTAACAGCTCAGTGAGTGTCCCTTCTTTGAGCAAGGATTATTCATGGCTATACTCATTGATCTATTTCTTCCCTTTAGTTCCTTAATTACCATCAAAGTGATTCCTTGGGATTAGCTGGGATTAAAGTCGGCATGAGCGCCATGGAGATCAAAGGGAGGATGCTGGATGCACCACAGGTCGCGTACGCCTCCAGTGTTCTGGCTAACACTGTCGGTGTAAGTGATCTTTATTTGAATATAGGTCAACTACATCCTGATTCCCTCCTGATAGAAATCTTGCCCCAGAAACTGGAATGTCCTCAGGAACCAGTTCTTTTCGCCTGGTCGTCTGGTCAAATGGGTTGTCGTCAACCTCGCAGGTACCCCGCAAGAGGCCGCTAATTTTGCAGTCGAGCTTCTGAACGCATGTCGTGCTCTCGGTAAATAGGCTTCATTTCTTGATCCCCGTTCTACTGCCTATATCTAATCGCATAATTACTAGGGATGGGTATGTTCTTGTCTATAGTTATCGTTTGCTCTTATTGTTGATATTCTGAACTATACACGTTAGAATGTCAACCTGCCAGTGCCGTCTTAGATGACAATCCAAGCTATGCTTGGGCAGTATGTGCATTCCTTCCTTGATCTTCTGTCTGTACTGAATTTGTGTTTATTGGGACAGACTCTAGAGAACGCAAAGAGATATTTAGCTGATTGGAACAACCCTAAGTCACCTCCGTTGCTTGTCGCTGTTGTTTTGCCTGATAGCGCTGCAGAGCTCTGGCGTCTCGTAAAACTGTGGGGGGATAGCGCCAATGGTGTCCCTACCCAGTGTGTTGTGAGTGATATCTTTTCATTCTATTGGTGCATCGCTCATCTGTTTTGCGTAACAGAGGAAGATGAAGTTGAGGCCCATCAACAATCAGTACAACAACAATGTTGCATTGAAGTCAGTACCAAATATATGCATGACTCGTTTAGAGGCTAAGTTCTCAAAAACACAGAGTCAACGCGAAACTCGGAGGAGTCAACTCCATAGCACGTGGACCAGTAAGCAACCTGATCAACCAGACCCCAACCATGATCATTGGTTCGTCTTGTATTTCAAGTCAATGTCCATCTACATCTTTAATACTCTGAATGTGCAGGTGCCAATGTCTCGCATCCCGGTGAGTTTCCTTCTTGTAGCAGTATTTTAGATTCAAACACTAAGGATTTTATGCAGGCCCTGGAGTGCAACGGCCATCCATTGCTAGTGTTGTGGCCTCTTATGACCCTTACTTGAGAAAGTACTCTACTTTTGTTACGCTGCAGATGCCATGAAGGGAGGTCATTGAGAATCTCAAGAGTATGATCAAAATAGGTGCCGGCTGCACTAATCTCCCTTTAAAATTCACCTAATACAACTGATACTAACTTGACTGAGAAATCATTCGAGGTTTTCGGAAGTCAAACTGGGCGCATGCCTGCTATCGTGTTTTAGTATCGGGATGGTGAGCCAAAAAAGAGATCGGGATGTCATCCAAGTGATTGGTTCGAAGGTAGCGCTACCGTCGGCAGCAGCAACCTTGCTGGGAGAAGATTTTCTCTTTTGCTCGAATTACTTAGTCTCCTGCGCAGACCTTATATAAGAAATCATTATATAAGATCTGTTCCAATTTTTGGGACTTTGGCAGGGCAACCCCAAAAGACCATATAAGGAAATTTCTGGGTCGCGTCGGATCTCTCAGCTCGGTGCCACACGCAAGGGTGGCACAGACAAGTTGTGTAGGTTTTCATCTCTGCTGCTGAATTCTTCCTGCTTGTGCATAACAAATTTACTCTGCCATTCTATCCTGCATCCATGCTGTATTTGCGACACAAAATTGTGATCATAAGAGTATAAGAGAAGTGCATAGCTTTCAAACCGGGACGTCCGCCCCCCACTTGATCAATGAAACTTGTCAGCATTCTTGTCCGTGAAGAGCCCGTAAAATTGATATCGGAGATAATTAATCTGCATCTCACAAAGATCAGCGAAAGGCCGGCACAGACTGAGTTGGACGAAAGATGCAACAGTGGCCAGGGCCACTGTGGCGGAAAGGACTCTCGCAAGCCTCGCTTGCAGACAGCCCATTATATATATTCCTAAAAGAGTGAGAGAAATTCAGTGCAGGGTATGTATATGATGGTTCTGAGAGCGCTATTGAGTGTGTGAACTTACGAGAAGTGCTGGACTCAGAGCAAATACTAAGGCCGACATCATATCTGATATTCATTGTAGAACATGCCATAAGTAGAGCGTTTTCGCTGTCGAGTGCGACAGCTGTTGCGCCGGTGGAGCTGTCGAGGTCCGTCTAAGATCTGTTGTGGAGCGAGCCTGACAGCACCTCCCACGGCTGGATGCTCCTGGTGGCTGCCTTTGTGGCGAGCACGTATCCTCCTGTAAAGAATTCCGGAAAAATGGACCACATGCAATACAACGTGTGTTGTACACATTTCAGTGGTCAAAAATATGTTTGGATTATATTTCCTGGAGGAGACAGGACCATTAACCGTGCGTGGAGCATCCCAAACGACAATTTCGTCATGGCGCCAACGAAGCGCCTGCGCCGACTCACTCTGCCGCTGTCGCAGCGACAGCTGTTTGGCCTGGTTGCGAAAACGCTCTAGTGTGATAATTCGAGCCAAAGCAATGTAAAATTTCGCAGCCCACGATTATAACAGATACGAGGGCACGTCCTGCTCATGGTAAAGTAAGGACAAGAATGGAAACGGGACGGTACGAAGAGATGAGATCTGTGAACGCCAGCTTGCGCCACCTACGGTTATCGCTTCGCTTAGATGAGATCATGGCTTTCGCGTTATCAAGAATTTCCATATATGGTCTTTGGGGGTCACCCCGCCAAAACTGCCCAAATTGGACAAGACTAGCGATAACCCTTTTGTGATGGCGCGGACAAGCGCAGCCCATGCTTATCAATCTGCGACACAGTGTGCAGCTTCCGCTCAAGGTGTCGCACTTCGTCTCGGACCCGCCGTACCCGATCAAGGTGTGTTGTTGCACTTTGTATATACTCCTCTGACTCGGTATGGTAAGTCAGTATAATCAGAAATACTTACACCGGCCGGTAAGTTTCGTGTACAGTCGTGGACAGCCAAACTCGACAAAAACGGAAAATATTTGCAGGGCCTGATCAGCTCGTAAACTTGACTTTCTGATGACAGATTTGGACTCAGGACATGGAGAAACGTCTAAAAACGATGTCGTTTGAATTTTCCCACGCCTTTTTGGGACCCGCCAAAATTTTGGCCAAAAAAAACCGAATTTATAACCGGATTTACGAGCTGGCTGGGCTGCCACTCGTACAGAAAAGCATATGCAAGTATTCCACTTTCTTAGTTTCCTGTTGAAGGTCAGTTAGTTACGATAAAATGCTTGAACCGAGCGAAACATGCCCAGATATACTTTCTGCAAGCCTTGCAGGACTCTGCCAGGAGTCTGACCGAGTTCCCAGTCCTGGCATGGGTCGACCTTGACTGGGGCAAATGCCCAAAGTTGTGCCCAGTGCCCTCAGCACTCTCATTGTGTCCTCGACGTCGGGTATCGTCAAGGATATAATATTGTTGCGGTTCAACAGTTCGAAAGACTCGAGCTCGGCCCCGCATTGCTGCAGTGGCGGTGGCGGGTGGCAGAAACAATTATGGCCGCATTTTAGGCGATTTTTTGGATCTGATTGCGGAATCATATTGGACTCCTCAAAAGGAGTCGATTCACATATTTCACACGATTTTTAGACAACTTTTTGGGGGTCCGCCAAATTTTTGGGGATTTCCCCCCAAAGATTGCTGTTTTAGGAGAGAACGGCTCGTGGAATTCTTCTGAAAAATATTCCCCAGGACCCTCTCAACGAGATCTGTTGATTCCGGTACCTATCGGACATTTCTCACGCCTTTCTCAAATTTGTCAAGTTTGGCTGTCCACGACTGTAAGTGGCCGCGGGTGATCGGGCTGTTGGTGATGAGCTAAGCGACGGGATGTGCGGAGAGAGCGATGGCTCAGAACCAGGATCTGCGCTCATTCTCAGGCCTATCCGCGTACGGACTCTGCACCTTTCGAGGGCAAAGGTAAGTAGAAACCAGATGGGTTCCGTTTGCGTAGGATACATATTAGGACCTAAATTTGACGGTCTTCGAGACTTGCGTCTGTGTTTAGATCGCAAGCCAAACAACCGCTGCAGGGAGCCTTGTGGTGTGGCCCAATAAACCAGGCGCCGCAGGCGAAGAAAAAAGGTCTTCGGCTTTGTGAAAATCCGTTTCGGCATCTGAGCCAGACAGCGAATGGGCGTGAATTACTGCAAGGGCCCGGAGAACAATGAGCGACGAGGAAATTGAAAGCGGTGCCACAGTGCCGCGAATCTTTGCGGACTCATCTCGCTTGCGAGAAACTTACTGGACTTGATCGCCAGTAAGTTTCGAAGCCTTCTTCAGTAAGTTTCCAGTAAGTTTAAGTACGTGCCGAACTTATTGCACTTATTGCTGCCAAACGACAGCCCTTGGCAACTTATCCAGTAAGTTCGGCATCCCTCGTCAACATGTGAGCTCCTTCGCTAATACTTTCCTTGCCCGTGCTCACGATCACGATCTGTTGTTCGGTCTTTTTTTTGACATCGGGAGTACTTTCGCTGTGCTGAAGCCTCGTATCGCTACCATGCATTCCTTCGTGCGGCTGGCAGCACACGAGATACATCTCTCGGGCCACAGTGCCACTCATTCTAACTTTTAATGCCCAATTAATGGTTTCTCCAGACTCTTCCTCTACAATGAGGGTTTCTATAACTTCATATTGGAGAATTAATCTCCAAGGTGTTACATACACATCTACAGATATGCATGAGGGTCTTGGGCAAGGGATTGCTACTGAAGTTCCTTGTGGCACAAGGACTGAGAGCCAAATAGAGAAAAAAACTCGTATATAAATGACACCTCCAGGTATCAGAGATCATTCAGTGTAAGTATGAGGCAAAATACATATTATATAAGCACATATACTGCGAAAGCTCTGAGACGAGAGAGAACGACGAGAGAGCGTTCGAGTTCGCACACTGGAAGCAAAGTGGCGGCGCGCGACGCCCAACGGAGGCAGGTGGACACACGTGGCGTGGCTGTGCCGTGCCGCGGCCGGCTGATCAATATGTGATCGACGGCTGCGGAAGCGCCCGGAAAGGCGAATATCCTGTAAGTTTCTCGAGATAAGTTACCTGGTACCTAACCATCAAGGAGGTTTGGTTCGCCATCCTACCTTCCACTGCGTCCCTCCCCATCTCTCCAGTCTGTGCCGATAACGTCTCAGATCGTCTCACCAACTCAAGGACTTCCACCGAAAAGGATTGCCGCCTCAAGAGCATCTTAGCAAAACCTTGGGTCAGATCGGTGCGCCCTTCACATCCTCCTCCGTCTGAGCTGTCGTGATCGCAACACCGCTCATTTTGGTTATCTGTGCGACGCTATGGGCCGTATATGCTTGAGTCAGTAGGAGATGGTGATTATGCGGGGGTACACTTAGGGTAAAGGTACGTTCCTTCACTGGGTGACTTTCCGTAGGGGGTTTGTGCACGTTCTAGAGACCTAGAACACAGAAAAGAGGCTCAGATCGATTTTTGATTGGCTGAGAGCCTCTTATTTGTGCTTCTGTGCGTATAGAAACACTCCTAGACTGCTACGGAAAGTCACCCACTGTCAGTCGTGTATCTCATTCTTCCTCGTCTCTAGACCATCGTGATTTCTTCTCAGTAGAGAATATAATGTTCTTCGATAGGTAAGCCAATCATCTTGCACGTTTCCATCAAATTTGCCACGACGCGACATCAATGCTGATGTTTGCCGGTGGCTGCTCATGCAACTCCGCAGGCTCCTCCTATCGCGCACCCAAAGTATAGACCGGCCGCGTGTGTACCACAGAACCCCGCAACATAAGGGTCTGGAGAGTTGCGTGATGCAGGGCGGATGGGTAGCGAGATGACTAGCGTGGACACTGGCAGAGCGAACTCTATGAAGGTGCGTATGTCAGTCTCATTGCGGTCTTGTCTGTCATCGTCGAGCACTGTGTAGAGTCATATGACATGGGCTCTCCGGGCTGGTGGACAACGTAGATTTACGCGGCGCGATCAATGTCAGTCTGATGGCGGTGTGAGAGCCGACGATATCTGCAACCACATCACACATGTCGGTGATTGTCGTGCAGAGCGATAGCTTGATGGCAGCGTGCAGGTTGTTTAGCTCCTGTCACCTGTTTATCGTACTCTGCCTCTTTGTCTTATGCATCCAAATTACCTGGTGTACTGGAGAGTGCTTATATGAGTGGATGGATGTGGCATTGTGCAGGGATTGTATGGATAATAGTTGTTGTGGCTCGAGTAGTCTTCGTATGTATAGGGTACTATTTGCTACTCTCGGTTCGATGCAATACTAGCCTATTTTACACATCATGTCCGTATATCTGAGTGTGAAAACCAGTACAGCAATATGAGGATACAGCCCAATATGTGATGCTACAAACCTGCTACAGATGTTATATGGAGTGCTATGGAGGTCTACCGTAGTAGCCGTCACCAAGTGCTACGTAGTGCTACGGTAGCCTTGCGGGAGGCTACATGGTGCAATGTACAGGGGGGGCGTGCAACGGGGCTATCCGGGCTCTGTAGCCTCTGTAGCGCCACATAGCCCCATCCCTTTTTCCTGATACATGCACGTTGAGGACCGGGAAAGCTTTCAGAGCATCGTCATCGACCTCGACGAAGCGGCGAAGGCTCACGCTGACAGAGTCCCAGCCAAGTGATCCGGACCTCGGAGGGAGAATCGAACAGCAACGAAATAAAATGGGGAACGGCGTACCGGTGTGTTTGAGTTTCTACGCCCTCATCTCCTCCTTTTATTCTTGTTCTTCGCATCGCCCTTGCGCCTGCCTGCAATCAGCCATTCGCCCGGCGCATGCAGTCGAGTCTAATTGAGGCAGGCGTCTTCGACACATCATGGTTTCCACAACACATCGGTAGCATGGAAGGGGCGGCTGCGTGGGTGAGGGCGGCTGACAACGCTACGTGTCCAAGGACGCAATCTCGCATGCCTTCAAAAAATGTGAAGAAGTTAAATGAAAGAGGCCCGCGAAACCTTAATATCGACAGAAATGAAAGAAAATACTAACGAATCGCAGCCCGTTCGTCAACGCAAGTGGGTATACGGGACACCTGGTGGGTACCGACACGAGGGTCCCGCGAGCATCATTCGAGCTGGTACCGAGCTCCGAGACAAGCAAAATGCCCAGAAGCGATGGGGAGAACAAGAGAAAAGTTACGAGCGAAATCGTACTGCGATGTAGAAGAGTCCCCCTATTCAATCTCTACCTCGACCGACCCCTAACAGTTCGGGTAGCTTATCCCGCATACCGCTTTATATTCAAACGAGGGCTACGGGATGGCGCTATACTATTGATGTCGTTTCTACAAGCGACAGGGTGAGTAAGTGGGTGATTGGTGAGTAACAATGAGGGCTTATTGAAGGATGAATGGAAAGGAATAGAACTTGTTCAAAATAAAAGACATAGACATGCTCGCCTTCGACTGTGTGTTAGCAAACTCTTCCGAGCGTTGCTTATCGCTTCGCCACCTTCTGCAAAATCACGCAGACCCACAAGATTAGGCTGTTCGAGTATGTACACTTGGATGATGGCTCCACAGGGCTCCACCAGGAACGTGTGCATTGCAGACCAGATATCTACGTAGCGAGGAAGAGATGCCCAAGATATGCCAACAGTGATTGATTGGTGGCTGAACAATGCGCCGTATACATACCAGAAATATTGCTGTCTGATGGGGTCCAGAATATGGCATGGTGAGTACAAGCAGCTGCAGCAGGTCAGATACGCACCTAAAATCCTCGTTCGTTCGAAGAAAGTATTTGCAGAGATCCAAGAAGTGAGAGGGGCGTGAGCGCAATGTTCCGAACGGAGTTTGAATAATCGGTGTTGGCAGAGGTGGCCTTCTGAAACAACGTTGTCAGATATTTACCTCGCCTTCAATATTCTCCGGGATTTTGAGAGTGCTTTATGGCATGCGAAGAATTCATTTATCCACACACGATGATGTGCGAACCTGGCTCAACGTTCAAATGTGTATTCTATAAGTATACTAGTACTACCACAGGAACCGGCAATGTATAAGTCGGGACGTGCAAAGATAGATAGCCAACCTACAACATATATATTGTGTGCTCTATCGTATAAGAGAGACTGTACCAGCTGTGCCGGGGGATGCACAACGGAAAGAGAGAAAAAGGCTACAACTGGCCAGATTACTTTCCGGAAAGAGCAGTTTCTGGGGTCCGAGCTCGCATCGGGTCGGCGCGGCACGGCAACTCTTCATTTAACGAGCTGTCTAGTCCCGGTTACCATACTAAAATGAGCGCGTCGTCATCTATCGTAAGCTGCGTATAATAAAATGAGGAGGTAGAAAGGAGCGTGAGCGAGTCAAGTGTGCGAGCAAAGTGGGCGAGCAAATAGATGTCGGCAGGTGATGGAAGAAGATGGGGCTGACCGTGCTGGCTGCGGGTGTCGTTGAGCGATGATGACGGGACGAGGACGGGTTGGCGAGGGTGAGTACGCTGTTAGCGAAGGCAGAAGAAGGGGAGCCCGACGGGGTCAGGGAAGACAGGGCGAACCAGTCAGGGAGAGTGGAAGAGTAGCAGCGAAGGATGGAGGGAGGGAGGAATTGGGGAGGAACGAGCGCAAGTCGCGACTCGACGCGAAAGTCAACACAAGCCAAACACGTGCACGACCAAACAAACACGTGGCGAACTTGTGGCGATGACGCACCTCTTGTTCGTCTCCTGCTCGACCTACATCGTGCACGCGAACTCCCTGGACAACAGCCGTGCGAGTACAAAGGGTATGGCAATGGAGGAAGGCCTGACGAAAGGTACAGCCGCCACGGAGGAGCAGAATGATGGCTCAGGTGAGTCCCTTTCAATCTCATCAGCCGCCGCAAACTCTCTCGTCAGCACCTCCTCGTCGATCTCCGCTACCTCCCTTTCCTCCCAATCAGACATAGTAGCCATCTGCGTAACCTGTGGCCCATCATCCAGCATTTCTAACCTCGTCATCATCACCAGCCCACCCGCCCGCATTATTCACTGCATACCCGAATGCGATATCGTATTCGGCGGCCCCAACATATTGATCGAACCGTCACATCAAGACTCGGAGTCGGAAATGTGGCCAGTGAGGAGGGAGCATGAGCGGCCAAGTGCTGAGGTCCTGGCTGCGAAGGGTGGACTGCATGAATTCGGGACGCCGGCGGATGTGTAAAGCACTCGTAAGGTCATTCCCTTTCGTTGATATTTTATCACTGTTTTCTATTTCGTCCGCCACCGGCTCACACTCTCTTACCAGCTCCTCATCGACCTCCGCCACCTCCTTTCTCCTGCCACGATGCGATAGCTAGCTCCGTATGTGCTGTCCTAGTACTCCTCATCGCAGACCCTGGGAAGTCGGTTGTTCGACTAATAGTAACACAACGCTGCATGTATACTCACGCAAATCTAGTGCTCCAAGAGACATCTTAATCCACTTCATCTCCCCGATCGCTCGTCCCCCAAGCGGACGCAATGGCTGTTTCCCTCCTCGACCTCAACCTCTCCTCCTACCTCATCACCATCTTCTCCGCCTCCCTCGTCGAGGTCCTGAAGACCGCCCCACGCACGGTGCTCCTGATCTCGCGTAACGATGCCTTTCAACGTCTCAACATACTCGGAGCGACCGCCTCCTGTCCGCGTCCTCCAAACCCGTCCTCGAAAACGTCATCCTGCACCACATCGACGATGACGTCGTCTGAGCCTTCCTCACGAACCGGACTGCATCCACCTACGCGTCCCTCGAGGGCTCAGATCTTCACGTCAAACGTATGGTATGATCGTGATCAACGCCAGCGGGAGCCAAGACAGCCTCAGTCGTGAACGCTATCTTCAGAACACGCCATCCCGCACAGGTGTCATCCATAAAATATCGGACGTCCTCATCCCGGGCTGGAAGGTGTGTCTATCTTCTTTTCTTTTGTCTTTTTATCCTAACACCATTGTATCACGAAGGTCGCCTATTTCTTGAGCAGGGCCACCTTATCGAGAACCTCATGGTCGACACTGACACTACCAAATCGAAGTGCGAGTTCACGAAGCTCTCCAAATACATGAGCGAAGAGTTCGGCAAAGGTGAGCGCCTCTACACGCCGACCGTCCTCCATTCTCTTTCCCCCGAAGCCCTTGACGCTGACCCCCCGTCCGTTACCCTTCTCTTCACTCATGCCACCCGTTACCCCTCCGCCTCCCCCACCCGCTTCCCGCCCGCTCCCTCTCCCTAGCATCCAACTCCAACCGCAAGCCCAAACGCCCCTAGGCGTTCACGTCGAAGGGTTCTATGAACGTATTGCCGACCAACGCTTGCTCAAACCCATCCCCCTCGCCGCGCATATCTCCAACTCCCAGATGCACCTTCAACCTCTCCGGCTACCTCGAGCGCAAGCCCCCCACGCTCAACATCGACCACGCGTGCACTGTCTACCTCGGTTTCCCCTCGTATTCCACCATTGATGTGGCATTCAGGGACAGGGGGGTGTGTGAGTTCATGCTTGGGCGCTGGACGAGAACGGGGGGACGTTGGTGAGGCGGTATGGGTTTGAGGCGGGGTATCAATATCGGGACATTCTGCGTATCCCACTCACCCGGCCCTTTCGGAATTCGTCAAGTCTCTCGTCCGTGCCGGTGTCGGTGAGCATTCCTTGACGTTGCCCAACAACAGCTATGTGCGTATCGTTTTCTATTTCCCTATCACGTTATTGTTGCTAAATCTTCTTTCTTCGTGATAGGGCTAGCACTATTCGAGCAGATATGCCCTAGACGAACTAAGCTGTTTCGACACGGAATTCACGTTCCGGTGTTTGAGCGCGAGCGGTTTTTCAAGAGGGCAGGGGAACAGAGGGACGTGTGGAGGGTGGCGCAGACGAAGCCGAGGAATAGGGACCAGGAGGATTTGGCGAAGGAATTGAAAGGATAGGTGGAGGCTGCGTGATGTATACTTCGGCAGACTAGGCGAGGTACGTCGTTTTCGTGGACAGCCTTGTTCTGCGCGTGCAAGTCTCCTGCCGTCTGGTTCACGGTCTTTCCTAGGCACACTGGCATGGCCATGGCGCATCACACGTTCACTTGAGGCCCAGTATTCTTCGTTATGCTGTTGACTTTTTATTCACCGATTTTCGTGTCCCTCGCAATGTATTTAGTATGAGTATGTACAGTAGATCAATGACACAACAATATTGACATGCATACTCCAAGAGAGTCGTATAGACAAGTGGTTTTAGCATTAAACAGTCAGGGATTTAAAAGTACGCACACAGAGCTTGGGAATCGCATTCGAGGTGACCCCGTAACTATAGGCAGATTTAGGCAGCTCTTAGGCAGCTCTTAGGCAGCTCTTAGGCCAGCGCCACCACCGCGATGCGACTTCCGATTCAGGCAGAGTTTAGGAAGGGGTGTTTTTCCTGATGTAGTCAATGTATGCCACGAGCAGGCTGTGCGCCACGGCAGCCTAGAACTGTACAGCATGGACTTTACTCCTCGAGTTTCGCCCCGTTCGTCCTGAAAATATTCCTCAACATGTAAATAGAGTATACTATCGTCTCTGGGTACTTTGTTTAGCGAAAATCGAGAATGTCCCGCCAAAATGCTCGAAAATGTCGAAAGTATGCACTTTTGACTTGCGACGCGCGTCGGAAGGCTTCCGGCCCGCCAAAAGTGAAAATTTGCATTACTGGGTGCAAGCATTCGTCGACGCGCTCGACGTCGACGACAGCATAGCCTACTAGTAAAAAATCCCGATAAAATCGTCAAGCGTAGCTTAGAGTTTTCGTCACATGCCTGTGTACTTATATTGGTACAGGTGCATGATAAAAGAGTACAGTAGCTCGAGCGCCGCAAAATTTGCACATCTGGGTACGCTGTAGTACTGTATGGAAACTGTGTGTACGAAAAATACCTGAGCTGTAATAGTCCAGTTGGTGGACACGCCGTCTATATATGGAGGGGGCGTCTCGAGTTCAACTCTCGATGCAGCACGTTCATTCGTGTAGAGTCCGAATTTTTTTTTACTCATCTCTCTCATTTGATCACTTATCATTCTTTGCTTTTTAATTTGCCTACACTCCAATTCAAGCTGAGTGGACCTGTTTGGTCGTAAAAAATAGAAATTCGAAGGTAGAGCATGTCTGTGAATTTTCCTCATTGGTGATCATGAGTCATCAGCAAAGGTGCAAATCGCTCCAAGGTGTCCAAGAGCTTGCACGAGCTTGGAGGTCTTGCGCACTGCTTGGAAGAGCCCGTGCATCAGTGGACATGAACCATGGCTTGGGACGGCGGTCATCGAAGGCCGCAAATCTCATTCGTGAGCAGGAAAGAAGGCAGTCGAAGGAAGAAGAGAGAAAATCTGTATGTGTGAAGCAATCTAGAAGGGCACTACGCCTGCCTTAAAGTGTTCCGCGCCGACTGACGCGCTCATCTCTTTCATCGTCCTGCACATAACTGTACCCGCATACCTTTGAAGCTCTTGCTTCATTTTGCATCAAAAACATGCCTGGCATTCCGTTTAGGTCTCCGCCTCACCTGGCCAACAAGCTTTCCTTCGCTTGGGTCGTGCTCGTCTGCTTTCGCGTCCCCGCAAAGGCTCGTCCTTTCGCACAGCATCAACCCTCTGTCTCTACGATGACGGACAACACTTTCGTGGAACGATAGGAGGGACTTAGAGGGATCGTTTTAACTCTTGGTTAGAGCATTAGGGATGCAGGCATCAGCCACTCCGGTGCTTGTACGTTCCTCCTTTGCAGTTCATTTCAAGCGCTACCAGCCTCTTCGCCTGATTAGAAAATTTGTAGGGTTGGGGTTGCCCGATGAAACTCGATTTCTAATCGGAGCTCATCGGCACCCTCAGATTTTCCCCCGCGTGATGTGTGATGAACAGTTGGTCGTAAAACTACTACAGTATATTGTCTTTGGCGCACTCGAAAAATATTGGGGGTTATTTATCGTTTTGACAGCGGCTGTCATTCTGATTGGAAGTTTTGCTGTAGTGTTACCTCCTCGCTCCTTAGCTTCGAATGCACCTCGTGCCATGCCGACCAATTCGTCGAGCGTTTCCTTTCATGCTTATCTGATCTCGCCAGTTAATTAAACTAAATCATACAAGTGGAGGGCCAGCATGGCAGTACGATTCCACCTTATTTTTTCCCCGTGTAAAGTCATTTGTACTCAACTGGATTTTGGTGCACAGTGCTGATTCTTGTCTTTTATATAGCCATGCTTTCGCATGGCCTGGAGACGATTCCCGTCAGGTTGATGACAGATGTAAATACAGTCCTCTTGCAAACAAGAACTGAATTATCAGAACTACATGAAAACAATGCCACATTTTCATCAATTCCGACACTGGCAGACTGTAGCGTGACGAACGCAAGAAGGTTAGATGTCGATGCACAGATACGTATGTATCATATGCACGTACCTCGTTCAGCGTGGGTATACCCTATACCAATAAGACAACGAAAGCGTGCCATACAAATGGTCAGTGCAAAGGAGCGCATATCGGCAGATATCTAACACTCACCGTGCTCACGATCCGCATATTCAAACAAATGTGGCGCACCACAGACGCACACGGCGATCGCGCAGCCACCTTCATCATCGCTATCAAAAAACGCATACAAACACAATCCGCCCACAGTCCGATCGGGGACACGCGAAGAATTGAAGCGCAACGATCCATCCGTCCACTGTCACTCGTGCCACGGACTGAGTGCGAGAGCCTAAACGGCTCCTTCTCTTCTGCTGCCTCATGATGCACAAGACCGCGATCCGTCCATAGCTTTAATCTCATCTGAGCCCAGCCCCCTTGGTCGAAATGTGGCGTAACTTGTCGACGCAAACGCGGACGAGGGCAGCGATCTTTGTCAACGGCAGCGCCGGCAAGGCAAGCGCATACAAACACAATTCAACTTCAACCACACACTGTCTCTCGACGCGAACAATCGAAACACATCCAACCGTCCACTGCCTGCCTCCCACTTGAGCGCAAACGACTCGTTGTCCTTGTCCTTTGCCCCCCGGTGCGGTATAGTGCAGCCAGCGGTCGACAGGTTATTTTGTTTCTGCCGACTTTTAATAGGCCAAATGCGCCGTGCCACACACAGACGCAGACGTAGCGTCGAAAAGCGCAGACGCAGAGGCCCAAGACGGTGTGAACGAACAATCGACTGTCGACTCGTACACGGGCAAAACACAAACGCAAACACTCAGAATTAGCACCTTCTCCTTTATTTGCCCGTGCACGCACAATGTAGCTTCAACCCATTTGGCCGAACGTGGCATAACTCACAGACGCAGTCGCAGGGAGCGATGTGAACATCGCAAAGCCCATTGTGCACAAACAAAATCCAACGGCCGGCTATACCGAGACGGCACGAACGATCGAAACGCAACGATATATCCGCTCCTAGGTGTAAACGGCTCGTTCTCCTCTGCTGCCCGTCATGCATTATGCAGCGACCTGAATTCTGCGTTCTACACTGGCCGGTGACCGATGCACACCCACATCCAAGTCTGCCGAACGCGTAACGCGTACTCATGGCCATGAACATGGCCCGGATCTTAACTCTCCAACAACAAAGACGGTCTAGCAACACACAGTGATGGAAGGAAAGGCAGTGTGCGGCAAATATAACTCGTGGACACGGATACGAACGAGTGTCGCCTTGAGAAAGTGGGGAGCCGAGTGTGGCGGGGTGGAGCGAGCGACACCATCTCTCGCCACACGCTGAAATATACCCGACAAAGCAAAGGCAAGAAAAGAGGATATGTAGGAAGGGAGGGAGGAATGACTGACCGGTATGAATAACACCACAACACTTAAGCATATAATCAAGCCCAAGCAAGGATCTGCTTCGCGATCTGCTTGACCAAGGTCTGCGGGACGCCCCTGCGCTGATGGCGCTTGATGAGCCCCAACAAGTTATCGCTGAGGACCTCGAAGATCATGCAGACATGGGTTCTGTTCGGGCCCTTGTGTCTGAAGTGGTCGAGGAAGGAGATGACGTGGGATCGGCCGGGGTGGGTCTGGGAGGGCGGGGGCGCGGGGTGTGGGTTGGACGGGGTGGGCACGACGGGAGGAGTGGTGGAGGTGATGAGGCGTTGGAGGAGCTTGATCTCGTCTAGCACTGTTTCTGTGTATCTCGGGGCGGACTTGACGGTCTCGAGGGCGACATGGCGGTTGAGTCTGCTGATGGATTAAATTAAAGTGAACTGAATGAAAAGGGTGAGGAGAGGACGGACTTCGAGTCTTTGGCGAGCCATATGATGGAGAAGTGGCCCAGCCGAGCTTTCTGACAACGAGGTAGCGACCGTCGGAGAAGGAGTCGCCGATGTGGACGGGGTGGTAGCCGCCCTTGCAGTGGTCCTCCCAGTCTTCTTCGTCCTGTGTCATGACCGATGCTGCAGAGTGAGACTCGAATGAGTTCGTCCCGTGCAGATTCCCCGCAGGTCACACTTTGGCCCTTCCGGTATTCCGATTCCTCTGCTCCACGGGCGACGGCGACTGGCGGTGGCGAGGTGGCGATGAGGCTGAGCTAGGCCTTTTGCTCGTCGTAGGCTGTGATGAAAAACGGTGTCGGTGTGCGAGGATGATGAGGACAGAGGTAAGAGTAACGGTAAAGGCACAGGAAACCTTACCGCCGCCAATTCCCGCACCGACAACGCTCCAACCGCCGATCGTCACGCGGACGTTGCGACTGATATTAAACCGGTTGCAAGATGAGATGGTTGCGTCGATTGACGACGGATGGGATGTGAGACCCGAAGCAGTTCGTGGCCATCGAGGGAATACGGGTTCAGGAAGCAAGAGACCGAGTTGGTGTTGACGGACATGGTGCGGTGGGATGAATTGGTGAGCAATATGTTCAATGGAGGAGCATCGGCCGCCCACCCGTTGGGGTGCTAAGATGACGCTTGAACAGCTTGTCGGATTGTCGGGTGGATGTGTTGCCGAAGACGTGGAGGGACGTGTAGAGGCTGATGCAGACGTGTGTGAATGGCGCTGCAGACGAAATGGTTGAACGTTCCAAGATAACAGCCAGCGAGCGGGTCAAGGACTGTGAAAAAGGCCAAAAAAAAAGTCAGGAGAGAAAAGCGAGAGACAAACACGAAGATAATGTGGCAACACGCGTAGAGCAGTCGGCAGCTCACGCGTGAGCTGCTTTTGGGGTGTCACATCTGAAGATCAGCATGAACAACCCACCAGCCTTCTTGGTTCAACTGTAGATGGTTCTTGAGGAAGTTTGTGTGAGTGTGAGTATCTAGATATGTTAGGAGGAGCGAACGAAGAGGAAGATGGTAGTGGTGCAAAGAGAAGGGGCGGGTGCTATCACTGACCGAAAGCATTGGCGATGGCACTGAGGACTCGATAGGACATCTTGTACGGGCTGAACATCGACAAATAATATGATAGGCCCATAAAGTATCATGCAGAGTGCGAAGAAGTGTATGAAGGGGATGAGAGAGCAAAAGCAAAGGTGAGCGATGCTGCGTGCACCAGTGGCCACCCGCCACAGGGCACCGTGTGAATTCTGCTCGATAATCCAAAAAAGGAAGGCGGGGGTCCATGCTGAAAGAAAAGACGCAAAAGAAATCATTTATACACGATTCATTCGTAAACTCATGGAATCGTAACCAATTCCCACACGGAATGTCGTTCAGCTTTTAGCACTGCGCAATCAATTGTGGATATTGATTCACCCCTCTGTCCTTTGAGCTCACGATCATGAGGTCGTATACTTAGGTCGCCTCGTTGAAGGCCTTCCTGGGAAGAGAAACATGCAGTGGCAAAGACGGAAAACGGAAGGTGTATAGGTTACGCTCAAACTCGTGTCAATGTAATGTGATTCAGTCGTATATAACCCGTCAGTTTGCCCTAAGCATAAGGAAAGAGAATCTATGAATACATGGAAACACCGATTTTATTGGACAGCCCTTACCATGGGGTGTTAGATAACCGACATCAATCACGGCTCGCCCGACTGAAGTGATTCCCATGATTCCCGAACGCTGAGGGCAATATTGGATTAGCTCCTCCAGGTAGATCCGGCTAATAATGAACAGTGCTTACCGTGCACTACGGCCACGAGCCTGTGCCATCACGTCCTCTGAGGGAGCAGGAACCTTTCTCGTCTGAAGACAATACGTGTATTCAGGGTCTCGCGAAGTGCTATACAAAAATAAATACCACCCACACACAGTGTGCATAAGCCGCGTTCAGTCTGTTCTAGTACCATGTTCCAAAGTCTGTCGTGGCGTAGGTCGGTCCGAGCTTCCAATGCATCCATGGTATGCTTGATATGGTGTACATCGCCCTCCATGGTATTCGAGAGCTCGGCCGTCTGGTTCGCGAGTTTCGAGTAAGAGCTGGCGAGTTGCATTTCAAATTCGGCGAGGGCGGTGCTGAGAGCAGATTGAGTGCGCTTGACTTTGTCGACCATGCTCTGGAGCTCCTGGATCTTCTCAGCGCATTCACTTAGGCGGCATTCATGAGTGTCTAAGCATGCGTTTGTCTTCGACTCGAGTAATGTAAACTTCTCTTGTAGCTCAGCGAGAGCGGTCTGATCGAAGTTATGGGCCATAGGGAAGCTCGGAGTGGGTTCAAGTTGTTTATTGTTCGCGCTGCTAGCCATCATACATGGTCTCGTGCATCATGCGTGACCAGAGTACTGCAAACAGTCGCGTTATGTCCATTTGGGACTAGACGTGAGAATCTGATATAGTTAGGTTGCAATTTGCGTCTTCCGAATCGCACAAAGGCCATCATCGGTTAGAGGCCGTCGTTGAGGTGATCTCATTCTTATTCCTGCGGTAAGTAGATACAAATGTTCACTTTATGACACGCACCTCAGTACGCTTATGATCAAAAGGAGCCACGAATACTTAAACTGGCCCAGGTGCGAGCTCAACTTCGCTGCAGGCATCTCCGATATCACCATTCGGCCACTATGACACCATTCCGCTATTACACTAGAGCACTAACAGCCCTCGCCACAAGAAGGCTAGATGAATCCTCTGATACTTTCCATTCATTTAGTCAACACATGAGTCATTACGATCGTAGCACCTTTGAGCCTCGCCTCATACTCCTTAGGCAGGATCATATCTTCGTCGACATTGTACGCAGGAAGGGGGTCGAAAACATGGGTGGTCTTCATGGCAGCGAGCTCCTTCAAGATGGCGACTTCACCACGAACAAGGATGTTTTCAAGATGGAGCACAGTCTCCATGTCTACATGTACAAGGTATTAGTACATGCATTCTTCAACCCTCGTCATCCTCGCCACTTTTTTTCCAATCTCACCTTCATATCCTCCTCCGTGTCCGTCCTGTCCGCATTCTCGTAGATCCTTCTTCGTATCCGTTGTCTATCGGCCCTACTCCCGGACGCTTTACTGATAAGATGGAGGTGACCATGCTTCGCCCTGCCGCGGGCGCAAGGTGAGTTGAGTAAAATTCATGAATTGACCGCCTGTGCTGACCATTACGATGAGGAATAGCGCACGGTTTATCGTCTCTTGTCTGCGATCAGTATGCGGGAAGCTTAGGGGTCTCCATCCTGACGCACGTCCCTACATCCATGCGTCCCCGTAACTTTATCTTTTGGGCCACTCATTACGACGACCCTGAAGACGACGATACCATCAGCAGGGACAGTCAACTAGAACTGCTCTCTCATATATGTGTGAGTCTTGAGATGGTTTTCTTGCCTAAAGCTCGTGTGTGGCATGAGATCCTCATGGATTGACGCTATTTATCCAGGCTATTTCCCCACCCTTCCATCTATCAAGACAATCGAACTGGAGCTCGATACGCCCCTGGATCTTGCTCTTCAGGTCATTCCTGCCACGGGAATTTTAGAGACGCTAGAGGTTCGTTTTATGGACGGTTTTGATGAAGATACTAGCCCTTCCCATGTTCTGTTCTCGGTATCAGGATGGTTTTGAGAGTCTAGGACACCTGCTTGCAGAAAGGAAGGTCGAGAAGCTGGTCATTATTATGGACATGGTGATGCAGGGTGATGCTATCTATGTGAAGGACATGTTTGAGGCCTCTGCCATAGACCATCTTGGCGGACACGGTCGGGTGCAGTTTTACTGGAAAAGGCCTCAACGCCGTAATTGTCTATGAATTTCGTTATACTGGATCCTTCTGTATGGCTCGTGTCATGTATCCACTCACAAATGAAAGAGGGCGATTTCGCTTTCTTTTATTTTATTCCTTTGAGAGCTTTGGGAGTGCAGGATTGAGAAGGCATACACTTTTTTTTATTTATATAGCGACACTGTTATATGGCATGGGAACCATTCTCGTTGGATGACCAATACCAATACGACCATATGGTTCATGTTGCTCTTTCAAAAACTGCTCACCACCAGGACCGGCCACTTGCTGGCCACACAAGCGACAAAGACAGCACCGTTCATCGCATTTCACCCAGAGCTCGGACTCCTCAGAGAATCAAAAGTTGACGAGACATGCTCAACGACCTTGGGAAGAAAACACAGACCAGATCCGTAAGTGCACGCACACGATGTTCAAATGCTCAGGCTACCACATAATCGCCTTCTCACTCGCACATGCAGTACGAGGCGACCCACGAAACACGCCTGTCCGTACAGCGATGATCGCTGCTCACCCTGATGGTAGAACGAAGGTCCACGCAGGATATACCGTCCAGTTACAGCTGACTCATAAATGTTTTGTAGCCGAAGAATGTCCACAACTCGAAGAACAGAGATGTAAGCACCGTGAAGCGGCCAGACTCAAATAACATGGCTCGGCATCATATCCGGGAGGTAGCTGTGGAAGAGGTCTGCCACTCGATGGTGGGTGAAGAGATGGACAAGGCGTCTTCGAAGGAAGGAGGTTTCCACTTTCCCGAGGAGAAATGTTGCTGGGCAGTGCTCGATGCATTTAACATGAGTTGTGAACTGCGACTCATCCAAAAGGGAGCACCCACCTTGTTACGCATTCTCATCGCTGCTGTTACGCCTAATAACACGCGGCCGAAAGCGGCCATCACAGAGGATGGATAGCACTGCTATACGGCCTATGTCTCGGGGAAGCCTACACAGGCTGGGAAGGGGATGTTACGCTATACGAGAGAACTTATCATCAACACTCATCTTGCATCATCAGATCATCCTGACAGTCTTTATGATGTTAATGAACGTCCGAAACTTACATGCAAATCTCTTCCAATACATCATCGGCATCTGGTTATTCTCGCACACCACCGCAGTCGAAGTCTACGTCATCCTGAACCGTCTTGGTTTCTCGGTCTCCTACAGTTCAGTCCTCGACTTTCTTCGTATACTCTCCAGCAAAGCTCGTGAAAGCTTACAGCGGAGTGCTCTCGGTGGTTCTGGATGCTCATCTTCGACAATATCAACCGCATGTTCCGTCCTGGCGATCCCGATCTTGGTCAAAAGGATCGCATGTATAACGGAACGGCAGTCACTCAGCTCGCAGTAGAAGATTGCGAACCCGAAAAGGCGTTCTACCCCGAACCTCCTTACGACACTGGAGGAAGGTCGTCGCAAGGCATTGACGCTTGCTACGTTACGCGACCGCCTTGATCTCAAGAGCATACATTTCATCATCGAGCTCCACATAGTCAGCTTTTTGATTGAGCATGTAGAACGCTCGGCTCACCATCAGGAACTCATTACTCTTCATCTCGGCACAACTAACGCTTTTGACCGAATGCGCAACAGCCGGAGGACGAAGCTATCGCCAATGGCTACTAGCGATCTCAAGGCAGAGACTGCGAAGGTCCTCGATGACTACGTCCACTGGATTTGCCAAAGGACGAGGTCGATAGATTCCTTCGCATCGTCGGTGGGGACCAATCTAGGGCTCCGACAAGAAGTCAGTTGTTAATAACAGCTGTAAAACAGTGCTGTAATAACTGTTTATAACCTGTTATCAACAACCCTTCCGATACACTGGTTTATAGAGCTGTAAAAAAAAGCGTAAGAAATCTAGACGTCCGGAGTAGATCCGTATTCAGGGAAGACGCTTTCGAATTCCTGATCGCTCCCCGTCGTACTCCATCCTCTCGAATCCCTAAACCGACCTAGACACACCTTTACCCGAACCGATTTCCATGACGCTGACTCCATATTCCGACTCTCTCACCACAGCTTACTCTTGTCCACGTCCAAGTTTAAGTACGGTGGGTGTTTTCGTCAACGACCTCACATACCACGAGCGGACGTGTTTTGGATGTGTTGTAGAATTGGCTCCAAGAAAAAGCGATCAAAAGGACTCTTAGTGCTCTGAAAGCCCTCCAGAAACTGGCAGCACCTGGGGACAAAAATAACATTTAATCCTATTTCAATAATGTGTTTTTAACACCTGTAAAAAAGTCCCGCGGGGGGCACCAAGTTAATAACACGGCGTAACACCCACTGTGGACTTTTTGTCGGAACCCTAGACCAATCGTCCGTTGAGTGACTCCGCGTCTTGAAACAGTTCGTCAACGATTGCCCACACGGCTATTCGCGCTACGGTTGTATTATCACTCACATTCAACTATGGAGGGATGGGCAGACATCGAATGCATCATTCGCGTACATTGGGGCACTACGACCGCCGAACACTTATCCTCATACCGTTCGTCAAACGTCTTGCTCGGACGAAAGGTGAAAACATCAAGCAGCCTGATTCTTACCCGACCCAGCACTGCCTCAACCTTGATACTCTGAAGGTAGATGCTCTCTGTGCATGGATGTAAGGTCAACTTGCCTATCAATGGCGAGACAAGACCTAATAAGCAGCATAGGGCGCACCTCAACACAGACAACCTCGACAATTTCTTCGAAAACAGCGACCTGGACTTTGAGGATCTCATGACACATGCGAAGGCAGTTTGCGATAAGTATGCGACGTCTACCGCGTACGAAACTGCCCTCCACGGTGGCGATGCCACTCAGCGTATGTCTCCCGAAGGCAATCCATAAAATGGAGATTCACCGTCAAAAGTAAAGATGCCCGGGGCTTGGACGGCTGAGGGCGACACCGTTCTAGCAAACGTCATCCTTCGGACGCGCAACTCTTTGCTTCATTACGAGTTTCAGTGGAGTATGGCCGATGAGGATATAAGACGGGCAGTGAACGTGATGTCGGTCAGTAACTCCTCTCCTGTGTTATCTGTAAACACTAACCCACTGTTCGAATAGTTCTTCACCTGCGACTTCGAATTCGAATAGTCTGACTCACTTCAAGAAGACGTTCTCAACAACTGGCTCTGCAATCTGACGGGCTACTTAGGCGGGCAGGTTCCGATGGATCTTCTACAGGAGCACAACATCAAGCAGCTGAAGGAGATGTCGCAACAGAGAGACGCTACCTTTGGGGGAGAGTTCTTCCGACAGGTGGTCTCGATGAACATTCGGTCCTTCCTCGGGATACGACAAGTATTGCGATCTGCGGTCAGTCTCAACAAACGGAGCCAAATACACCGACGTAAGAAGAAGGTGGCAGCGATACGCGAGTTTACCAAGGAGATGGAAGCGCACGATTTGCACGAGTATCGTGCCGGTCGGTACCCGGGTCACACAGCGGTGAACGACTTTTCGAAGGGTTACGCGATGATGGCAAAGGGCTCCAAAATCCGCGACTTTATCAAGCGGATACTGTTCGACATAGGACATGCTGGATCAGGAGCTGCAGGGAGGGCATGAGGAAGACGAGGAGGAAATCATCTTACCCTCCATTATTTTACCCAACATTCTTGTGGAGGGATCATTGGCACTCGGAGATGAAGGCCTCGAGGACGAGGTCATTGTAAGCCCCTCAGCGTAAAATGGACGGGCAAAAACCTATATGTTTTATGTACAAACAATGCTCAAATCAAAACCCGCAACCCGTACAAGTAGGCTCAAGTCTAGGTCTACCTACGATGTGAACCGTAAGTGGTCGTGATGTTCTCTTTCTCCTCCCGGGAACGAGTCTGCACTGTACGACCTGTACTAGATCGCGATACCTTGCTTGGAGACGCGTCGAGTGGTTCTTCGAAGTTGGCAACACGGTTTGCGAGATGAGGTAAGGGGAAGTGATCGTGAGGTTGACAGCGATGGATCGCGTTGAGGAGTGGTAGAGCGTGGAGGTGTAGTGGGAAGAGGTTGAGAGCGACGCGTCGTTTAATGGGCGAGGTGCCGGTTGACTCTTCATCATGATCGACACACCGGCAAAGCGTCGGATCTGGCAAGACCACACCTCACGACTGGCAACTTGACATCGCGGAGTGCTTGGTGTTAGGGATCGATCGCGAACTTATTGCGCCAACAGGTTCCGGGAAGACCATCGCATTCATGTTGCTGCTATTCTTCTACTAGCAGAGATCTGAGCAAGAAAAGGAGGATAGGGATAAAGCAAAAGGAGAGGCAAACCAGAAGACAAATCCCAAGGTGTTGATCATCGTCTCGCCCTTCATTCCTCTCGAAGCCGACCAGGTGAGTCCTAAGATTTCTGCACTGCGTTTCGGGGCCTGATGGAGGGATATCAACTGGCACGTCATTTCTCCGCAGTGGCCCTTAACGGGAAGACCTACTCCTACAAGATACTGAAGGTGCATTGTTTATGCTATCACGATTCATACCACCATGCGTGACAACCTCTCAGGACATAGAAGACGGCCGTATCTCGGTCGTCATTACATCTCCGAATGTGTTTGGAGCATGAGAAACTTTGTGCTCTGCTCAACACAGCAACGTTTGCCAAGCGCATTGGAGCCTTCGTCCTCGACGAGGCGCACTGTATCACGCAGTGGGGTGATAGCTTTCGCGAGATCTACGCTAAGCTGGGAACCCTTCGCGCATTCGCAGCATATACACCATTCCTTGCGACGTCGGCTACACTCACCCCCAAGGACCTGACGAGTATTCGCAAGTAAGTGCACTTCTCAAGACCGGACACGTTCCATCTTAACCTCTGCAACGACTGCCCAAACATCACATGACACGTCGTCCATATGAATGCAGGCAAGTCAGATCTTGAGTCGCTCGGATTTCTCCCGCCGAAGAATCCGAGTGCTGAACGGCTGGGAAAGGTCATCGCCTTCTTCGACGACATCCTTATTTCAATGAAGGCATGGCATTGGTTTCGAGAGAGATTGCCTGAACACTTACGGGCGCGGACAGCGATTTATAACTCACGTCGTGGTGGAAACTCCAAACTGGATGTGACCGCGCAGTTCTGTGACGACAAAACCGACATACTATTCGCGAGCGAGGCTTGGATACGATACGTGGTTTCGGGTATCCTTGTCAGCTCATATATTGATATTCAAACCTAAAAGGGATGCAACTTATCGAACGTTGAGTCTGTCGTGCAGTTCATGGTCCCTGCATCGTTGTCTATTTGGCTACAGCGTGCAGGCCGTGCCGTTCGAAAGAAGGACGCACAGGCACATACATACCTGCTGGTGCAACCGAGGGTGTTTCAGGAGAAGAACAAGAAAAAGCGGGAAGAGGGAGACGAAATCGAGTTCGTCAAAACGATCAAGACGAACTTACGATGATGGATACAGACTTGTGATTGTCGCAGAGATGTGGCAGACGAGCATCTAAATAATCCTGTCAATTGTCAAGGTCAGTGTTTTTCTACATGCATATATGCAGAAACAAGCTACTCACATTGAAGGCGTGGACAGAAGAATCTGAGGCGATCAGATAAAGCATCGTGCTCACCTGAGCCGGAAGCCTCATCCAATTTGGCCATGGACGAAGCCCAGTCTCCCGAATCCCCTTCGACACGGACCAGCGCGGTACACAACGTAAAACGAGGAGCAGTCAAACGCTCTGATCAGCATCTTGAGGAGGCACGGAGACTTCTCCGACGCTGGCGCGCGTCGACCTATCAAGCGAACTGTCCGTACACGATCTGGGGAGAAGAGCGTTTAATGCCAAGATGTTGTAGTGACCGTGTTGGCTCCATGCCGCTGATGGAGGACTCTGGAGGATTTGGAATATGCAGCAGCCGACTGGATGTGGAAGGAAGAGCACGGCGAGGAAGTTTTGACTGTTGGAGGAGCTAGACGAGAGAGTAGACGGCGAGAAGGAGGCCGCGAAGAAAGCTAAGGCTGAAGCACGAAAGGCTGAAACGAAAAGAAAGCGAGAAGCGAAGAAACGAGCCAAGGAACGTGACGAGGACTTGTCGTCGTCGTCGTCGGACGAGGAGGCGTTGGCGCTCGTCGAACGCGCTCCTAAGCGCCCTCGTGTTTCGCGTTCTCACGCGATGCGATCTTGCCCAAATCTTGCCTCCGCCTCCTCTTTTCCCTTCCCGCGTCTCCAACTACACAGGCTGCTGGTGAGCTGGTAAGTGTCTTATTTGAACTTACCATCTATTTTCACGGTGATCGTTCGGGCTTCATTTGCAGACATCCTCCGTTGGCCAAACGCCTCCCGTGCTCACAAGTCGTACATCGTCACCTCCTGAGAGCGCGACGGCCGTGCCACGTCTAACGGCGTCTTCAGATCGGTCGTCTTCAGCATCTGCAAGACCTGTCTCGTCCTTAGATGGCGCCGCGGCGGCTATTGGGTATACAGGAATAGGTGGAGCGTCCGTAAGGACTGCAGGTGCGCCACATTCTGTGAATCTGACCGCCCGTACGCTCTAACATCATTGTCTTTCTGTCTTAGCAGCGTCCAATGAACCCTCGCAGACTGCTATGGCTGTTCCTGTGAACTACCATGTAAGCATACTTTATCCGCGAGCGCGACTGAGATCTCGTTCACTTCGGAGTCGTTGGACCCACCTGGGCCGTCACATGATCAAAAGTTGCAAGTCGCAAACATGGTTTGTTGAAGACTGGTTGGGTGTAGTTGTAGACGATGGCAGCTATTGGTCACAGAAAATGAGATCGATGATAGCTGTGCCCGTGCTGATACGTTACACGAGTGCTCATTGTATGCCGTCGTACCGACATGTACGCTACTTTCTATTGGTGACAACATCAATCCCCGTCTAGCGTCCATAACGATGCACACCCGCTGGCACACCCTCCCTTGAATTTTGCCGTGATGGTTGGTCGGCTCATCGTCTCCGGCTTGGGGCACGAAAACACCTCAGATTTAGAACATGAAAAATCACCGTCCAAAATGCTCGACGTTCACGAGCCTTAAGTACCCAGTAGCTATTCCAACCGACAGCCTATTCGTCACTGCCAGCTCCATTCGTCTCTTCTCTGCTCACACTGTTTTTATCATAGCATTGTGGTCTTGTGTTTTTATGGATCAGGAGAAATTCCACCCCCATTCTTTTGTCTCTCTCCTCGGCGCCTGCCTCCTCTTCGTCCCATGTGATTTCGTCCGTCACCGGTGAGCCAAGCGCTCACTGAATGGTGACTTCATGCACTCGTGCACATCCTAATGCCGCATGCTCACTGCAAGTTTTTGTTCTGTTACTCATCCCCTTCATGTATGCGTGAGCACTAACCAGTCAGAACCAATCAACACTCATAGACACGACCGCCTATGGCTGGTCATAGACGGTTTACGAATTCTAGCAGTCTGTACACCGGTCTCGTCTCGAAAGTTTTGGAGAAAAAACCGGACCCGACAGGACTCTGAAACACTTCAATTCGAGGGATAATTATTATCAGGAACTGAATCCGTCTTCCCTCCGGGAGAAATGAAAGACAATGAACTACAAGGGACCAAACGCCAACATTATCCACATACCAATGGCCCCAAAGGACATTGTTACCAATGTTCGTAGGACTTTTCCTGCCAACGACCGCGACGGTGTTTCTGCTAAGAATGGATATGTCAGAACACGAGGAAATCAGTAAAGCCAGTTTCTAAAGCGGCAACAGGTCAAAGCCAATGATTAAATAAGAAGGTATGAAGAAGGCAGACACTTATTCGACCCCCGTTCGGCGAGATACCCTGAAAAGTCGAAATGATGTACGTACCGTGATGTCCCACGTCCAAAGTGCTCGGGATGTCCTCCATGCCACCAGAAGTCTCCTCCTCCCACATCGTCAGAGATTGCGAAGGCCCAGCAGATGGCGAGATCACAGCATCGTCAGTCGTCGATCCCGCCACTGGTGTAGGCACGGAGGAATGCGAGTATTGCAAGCAAAAGGAAGATGACGATGCGGGTGGGGGAGTTTTAAATGCACCAATTCCCTTCTCACTGATAGCCAAGAATGGAGAGGGCACGATGCAGGTAGGCGGGGAGGCCTGGATTGGTTTATGTCGAAATGGTAACTTCGAAGGTGACTTGGACGTAGGCTTCGAAGGTGACTTGAATATCTTTCTACGAGCGGATGAAGATGCCCCAGTGCTTTGTATCGTGAGGTGGGGTTTGGCGCCCGCCTGGAACGGATTCGTCTGCGGCCCCGGCATCTCTCCTGGGCCCCATCGCTCTACAGCCTTTCCAGTCACCCTCGCTTTTCTAAGGGCATCGAACGCAGCATCAAGAGACGGGTACCCCTGATAACGTCCGCCGGAGACACCCACAGTCTCTGCAATGGCCTCTTCTCTACAAGATGGTTTCATTAGTGCGAGACGAATGGCGAGTCCAAAATCAAAAAGTACTTCGTTTGAAAAAGATTTGGATGGCGCCCGACAAAGACAGCCCACCAATAGTACTCCTCTTCACTTGGATGTATGGTAACGTCAGTGTGCTGATCTCCCGACGTGTATCGGGCTAGTATATGCGAAGTTAATTGATGAAGGTGTCCATTAAACTCTGAAAATGCATACATACACTCTGAGTCGTACCGGTGGTCAGGCACTCTACCTGCATCTCGGCCTTCCGCTTCCTCCAGTTGAAAACAGACTTTTCGAGGGCGCCCCGCCTGGAAATGGGAGTCTCCTGGTATACCAGACATTGTGATGGTCCGAGAAGGTAAAGGAGTAGGTGAGAGAGGTGACTATGGAAGGGAGGAAGTAAGTCGAACGCTTCGCGTGTCGTTGTAGTATCAGGGAAGAACAGAGATCAACCAACAGGTCAGCTGGTGCCGTGTGACTTACATTCCTATAGCGCCAAACCGCTATAAATTTAGCATCCTTCACATCACGACCTTCGCGTTTCCAGTGACTATACCAAAGAATAGTGAGCGACATAAATATTTCCCCAACCACCGTAAGTTTGATAATGCTTACTCTGAGGAAGGGAACCTTTGGTACAAGGGGGTCGCGGAAAGTTAATACATGACCAGGGGTCGGTTTTTCTCAGAACGTCACCGAGCTTATGCGACCTCAATAAGTAGTAGAGAGTTGGACGGATCGTGGAGGAGAATCTGTGAGACACATTTGATGCGGACGCTGGGCGCATGGAAGAAGAGGCGGAACAGACCCGCAAAGCCACTGAAGCTCTGGATCGAGCTACCGAGCGCAGAACTCAATTGGTGAATAAGATCGAAACGACGATAAAGAGCTATGGGGACAATGAAGCCCAGAGGCGAAGGAGGAGAGGGTGTGTCAGCTCACACCACCAACGGCTCCATTACCACCTCATACGCGACTGCGCTCACGCAAGGCACACACAACATCGCACCGCAGAATGCACCGAGCACCGATGTTTCCAGAAACCGTGATGAATGCCGAATACTACTGAACAAGATATCTGGCAGCTCCAGAAAATACTCCGACCTCGACGAGATGATGCTCGTCGAGGCTGCCGAAATCTCACTCGAAAAGATAGACAACCGACCTTCCGACAGGCTATCCTTCGTCGGAGCACGCATCCTGTCTAACGGTGTCCTACTACTCGAAGCTAACAACAAGGAGCTGAATTCCTGGCTAAAGGAGACGGACGAACACCACACACTATTCATCAATGGATTCGCTGATGGGTTCTCTACCATCAAGGGATCAACCGTACGTCGCAATGGCCAAGTCCCTCTCGGTCACGCACGAGGTTGGCAATGAGAAACGAACTACGAGACATAAAGCGACGAGTGGGCCTGAGCGAAGGCTAGATATTGACCACGCACTCCTTCAAGCCAGTTCATAGGTGTGCACCAGGACAGAGAATCGCGCACGGGACTCTGCACTTGCGTAGTGCAATGGCAGCGGATACCCTCATACGCGACGGTGTCATTATCCAAGGGAAACGAAAGAAGACCAGATGCGTTGGGAATGAGGCGCGCCACTCTTTCCGATGCACCAGAGCCCTCATAGGGGCATGGTGGGCGGTGCAAATACTGCAATGGAGCAGTCGGATAGTGGGTGGCGAGGGAGAGAGAATGCAGAGGCGAAGAAAGAAAAAAGACAAGAGATGGGTTCGAAAGCAGGGGGAGACGGAGGACGGCGGCGGGAGAGTATGATGGGAACGGCAAACGAAGAAGACGGGAAGTGGGCGGAGGGCAGGCAGTACGACGAGAACGGCCATCAAGCCAGCACCGAAGAAGGACACGCTCGACAATTGGATCGAGGAGTGGCAACCTTTGAGGTCCTTTGAAACCTCAGCTCAGTTCGAGACCCACTCGCGCTGACTTGGCGCAGACCATCAAGGACACCACACAAAGATTCCCAACGAATGCAGTACAGCCAACAAGCCCTAATCGAAGGGATCGCCCGTCGATGGTGTAGTTTTGAGTCGCGTTCGATGACGACTGTCTCGGGGGGTAGCGCGATAGAAGTTTATGGAGCGTGCAATAATGACGGTGCTGTCGGTCGGGATCATTGGGGGAAGGTGAGACGTCACCGGACTGAGCTCATGAGGTGGCAGAAGATGTTGTGGCGACTGGATATTGGCGTATGTAGACCGTGGCAGCTGGTGATGGGGGAGTTGTGGTGGAAGCAGAGGCTTCGGAGAAGAGGGTGCTCTGAGCGAAGGAGATGGAGGATGTTGTAAGCGTTCCTGTGGCCCAAACTGGTGCGTTGTCGAGAGAGCAGGGACGAAAGAAGATGGTGGGTTCGGTAGTGAGTGGGATGGATCCAGCCAATTTCGGGGGTGATATGATCGAGAACGAGCTGGATAAAGGCGAAGGTTGAAAAGGAGGAGATTGATGAGAACGTGGAGGGTGTGAAGCGTTTGAAGGTGGCGCAGTAGGCGCTGGAACGGGCATGAATAAGCGTCCTCTACCATTTGACTCGCTGGATCAAACTGGAGGGAACTTGGAAGGGACGACAGAGGTTTCGTAACCGGAGTTCGAACGAGTGGAATGCACGTGGCAGAAGTTACCATACGATTGCATGAGGGGGAATAGGTGGGCGATCGGTGATGATACTCCTAGCCGGAACGTGTACGTTGAATTTCGAGCTCGAGCCCGTCACACTCGTGGTAGCAACACTCTGGATGTGATTGCGGGCCGCCCGCGCCTGGAGATTCGCCTGCTGAAGCATAGAGGTCGAGAACGAGCTGGGCTAATGGGCGATTGTCCGCCGATGACGAGGCACGAGCGTGCGTAGGATGAAGGTTCCACCCGGGCGAGGGTGACACCAGTGGTGAGGGCGAATGCGAACGAATCGAATTTGAACGTCGTGAATAGCCGGAGGAAGACAAGGTGGATGCATCGAGGGTCGAAATTTATTAGGTAACGTAGATTGAGAATATTGTGTAAGCGAACTGGGAAGAGCGGAATCAACGTGCGCTTGGCTATCATTATGTCCTCCTCCCTCGATCTCTATTGGGATAAACGGCTAACCGGGAGGGAGCAGTGGGGCCCGAGGACAGAGACTTGAAGATGAAAAGCATGCTCGAAGAATCGGAGAACGTCTAGGTACAACAGTAAATAATGAGTCCGATCTGATGAAACGGTAAACGAAAGCGTCTGTAAAACTCACCTGACAACGCAAAGCGGGAACGATCGAGACGAAAGACGAGCATACGAGCGTAAGCAGTAACACGAGGCTGAGGTGAAGTAAGAACAAATATGAAATGAGAAGCCAAATAAGTACTCGGAAACCGAGACATGAAGCCAGAACCCAAACCCGGTAAGCCTGAGATGAAGTATACACACAAACCCATGGTTCAAGACAAGGCTCTATGACCCAGTGGATATTTAATTGGAATCACTGCGAGTGTGAAACGTAGTGATTCCATACAAGTCAAAAATGGCGAACAGATAGTGAACCAAAAAATTGGCGGAGTGACTCATCATACAGCCCTCCGAGAAGAATGTAGTGCTCTTCCCGCTCTCCATCCTATTCACCGACTTGTGAATCGAGCGACTACGACCCATGGATTAGATCTACCACCCCGAATTCCTGAAGTTAGAAAGAAAGTCACTCACCTGATACCTTTGCGTACAGCACCAACACCGATGCTCAGTTGAATGAATGGCGGAGGAAAGAAAATCATCATCCCACTACATTCAACCCCTCAACCCAATCCCGAATCCACTGTCTGTGCTCGCTGATGTGGCCATCTTGTTCAATGCTGTGGGCTGTTGCGCTGTAGGTCTCATATGGCCTGATATAGGATTCGAGGGTTTCTGTGCGAGTGCTGCGCCGGTATCTCCACTGCCGTCGAAACCGCAAACCCCGCAGAAAGATCTTAAGCAGAGCGAAAACACCGAGGCTGGAGTGGTCTGTCAACATATGTGCTCTTCTCAAGCAGTATATTGATGACTGGCCACTCACTGCACATTGATGGCTCATTGGCAGGCATCTCGTATAAGTCTGAACTCTAGTAGACGGATTTATCTGGGTAGACTTGTCGTCGTTGTGATGGTTGTCCGCTGCCGGGTAGATGCAGCGCGCTCCAGATAATCAAGGGCAAAACACTTGACCGTGTAAGTACTGTCGTGTGACGAGCTCTGCAATCCGAACCGGTTCTGCAATTTCTCGGTTTTCGTTTTTGGTATTTTTTCCACCCTTCCTCTCGGTATCAAAAAAAATCATGCTACCATCTACCTACTGTATGGTCAGAACGTAAAAGTTTCGAGGTTGAAGACAATGTGGAGGAGGATTACACAAGGGTACGACTGTGTTTTGCAAGCCGGTCGTTCGGCCCGCGGAAGCTGGGTTGCAAACCGTCGCAAACGCGAGTCGACCGATTGCAAGTTTGCAATCAAGTACATCCTGCTTCTGGAAGAGGGTTTAAATATTCACAGCAGGTCTCTACATGCCATAGAACGCATCCCGAGCCTTCATAAATATTTTCGTGGGGGGAAATGTGTAAAGGGACAGGTTATTCAATCCGATTGCAGAACCCTTCATACGACAGTATAGATGGGTACCGTCTATGTCTCCCGCCAGATCTCGATATCAAAAGTTGATACTCCGCTTGGCATACAAGGCTAAGGCCGATCAAGTTCTAATTTTAAACGACTAGAGATTTCCCCCAATGCTGAGCTTGAGATCGGAATGCCATATCTACTAGTGGCAGGCTGTAGCATAAACCCTACGACGAAGGCAGTGACAAAAAGGCAGCCGTTTTTCTCTAAGCTCTCTGTAAGGACATCCCATGCACAGATCTTCTTTTCTTTGCTGAGGGGACGTGTGAGAGAAAGATAGCATGTATTGAGAATAGTACCGAGTAGTCTTGGGCTCAAGAATGTACAGCAGGAGTCCGGAGGGCGAAGCAGACGGTAAACGTAGTACATTATCGACACAGCTCCCTCTTACGCACGTCCAACCATTCCAGCACGTCGTCTCTGTTGTCGAAGCCTTGGTGGACGACCTCATCATGAACGAAAGCAACTCACTAGCCTCCTCCAAGGTGTCCACGACTGTCTCGAAGTTATCTCCGGCCAGGGGCAAAATCCTTGTTGGGAGATGTGTAGAAAGTCGTAGGAGGCTCGTTCGGAGTCGACGAAGTGGGTCTCCGGGACAAAGTGGCAGCTCTCTGTCGACGGATGTGAGAGGTGGGAGGGGACACTGACACTGCAGCACATGGAAAAGGCAGTGGAAGGGTAGGGCCATTGCGCATCAGTAGGAGGGCGGTCAGAAAGGGGGCAAGAGGACGTACCTGGAACTGGACTCGGGGCCCGAATGGGAGGACTGGGAGGGCTAACGGCTTCTTCGTCTTCCTTAATATCGGCGTGCCGGTGCCAATCCCAACAGGATTGAGCTTCTTTATAATTGGACGGACTGAACCGAGACCAACGGGGACGTGCGATTTGTAAAATATAAGGACGTGCTTTTGATCTAAGAAATCAATGAGATTGAGCTAATGGGATTATCAACAGGGATTGACAGAAATAAATAGAATAGGGCTAACATTCCTTGGACTGGCCCCTGGAGTGGTGCAAGACCTGGTAGGCGAGGATCCTCAAAAATGCAATACCAATGGTCCTCTGTGTCTGGGCTAGGGCGAGGTGATTCATGGTCGTAATCGTACTCGTAGCTTACATCGGAGCCATCATGCTCGCTGATCTCGGTTATAATAGAGAGAGCGGGTTTGCGGGAGTTGGAGCTACTATCCTCGTCGGGGAGGGAGAGAGCGTCGGAGAGCACAGTGGTAGGAGGGAGCGATGCTGTGACCGACGATGCAGTGAGAGGAGGGGACGACGGTGCAGACATGATGGAAGAAAGGGGTCGAAGGGTGGAGCATGTCTGTTGTTTAGATGGGAGAGACATGATGAGTCGACCGGATTAATGAGGAGGATTATGAGCTGCAAGCTTTTAGACAGAACGTGGGGGTTAACAGCGCTTCGAGTGGAAGGTAATCGCTTGGCATACGAGCGATCGATATGTTACATAAAGAGTGTCTGTCAGATTTCGGCGGATCGAATGATGCGCGAATGAAACTCTTTTAGTAGCTCGAGCAAGTGCCGCTCTGACAACGCGAGTAAGTTCTTTCTGATCACTGACGCTGATGCATTGCATCAAATCCCCCCAGTCACTTAAAATAATTTGCATAAGATTTCTCTCACTACACAGACTCAGGGTGTGCGTTCTCGACGTAGGGTTACCATGCCTCGGAAAAAAAGCGGAAAGCCGTTGGGACCTTACCGCTTGTTATGTCCGTCCCGATTTGAGCTCTATATAAGGCCCGCTCTGAGCTTGCCTGGACGGCGCGTGGCGACGTCGACGGAGACAACGGCATGAAACCACGTTCTCTAGTCGATCGCTCTTCATCGAGCACTGGCTACCCTGCTCCGAATCATGCTCAGACTGGAGGAACACGTACGCGATACGGTCGACGACACTGATTAGGTCATCTATCGACCTCTCACGATCAGTCAAATCCGGCAGCTCTGCGATATTTCTCCTATTTCAGGAGATATTGCATTCCAATATCTTGTTCCCGCTCCGACTTACTATTATCTGTGGGAACGCCATTGTGCAAAACGGGCAATTCGCTGCTCAAGACGATCGTTTCCGACAGATGAGGCGGCTGCCCTCCAATAGGTTTCAGGCCTTTCAAGCTTGGACGCTGAATTTCTGCCGAGTCATCCGGGTAGTGAGAAGGCTACTCACATGCCCTGGGCATAAGGCAGTAAAATGCTCATAATTATAGAAATCCAACGAAAACAGGCATAGCAAAAGAGTCAAAAATGCCGCCGCCACAGGCAGCGGAAGGGACGTGGATGGTCGAAGTCTATCTTGACCGACGTCTGACAGACGCTCGCAGACACGGCTGAAGGGCTTTGACAGGTTCGACTCAGGTCGATAAGGTGACCTGAATAGTGAGGTCCAGGCCAGGCCAGTCCAATGCAGCCAAGCACAGTGACAACGTACATACCCACCGTCGAGGTGTATCAAATCGACGGCCAGTCAGAAAATGTTGAGTTGTAGATGAACGTTAACGTTTATTCATCAGAGCGTTGGACTGGCCTGGCCTGGACCTCACTATTCCGAGTGCAGACCAATCACCCGGTACGTCTATGCCCAGCATCTACCCTTACGTTCATTACCTTCATATATCCGATATTCAGAGCGCACAGTCTGTTCACCGAACACTGAGCCCGGGATCACGACCGGATGCAATACTGACGGTGAGTACTCCTCGGGTTTCTCTTACCATGCGCAAGGAAGACGAAGGAAGAACACTCGATAGGCACCTTCTCATCTAGAGGAGAGTAACTACATCAGCAAGATCATGAGATACGAAAGGTAGACAACATCGCCTGACCCTGGCCTACGTTGTGTCCAATGTCGAGGGCTCGTGCAAAGACCTGACCCGTTAGGGCCATAACCCCGAACGGTGCCACATGGCGGTCCTTTAGCTCCGCCATTCCCTCGTCAATCGAGATACACATCGACGAAGTGATACTCCAAGCTCACAGATAGAGACAAATGATTGACAGCGCGACTCATCATACAACCGAGAACGTAGCGTCGGCCCATTCTCCATCCATGTTCACTGAAGTGAACGCTGCTACGATAAATGGTTCAGAATCTATCACTCAGGATTCCGGAGACTAGAAAGAAGATACCTCATTCATTCCTTTTTTTCCAGCGCCAATCCCAACTTGACTGAATAACGGAAGAAAATCGCCATCTCTACGTTCAAACCCAGTACCTGATCCCGAGTCCACTGTTTGTGCTCGATGGACGCAGTCATCTTGCTCGATGCTGTAGGCGAAGGTTTCTGTGTGGGAAGGAAGGAAGGACTGAAGGAAGGAAGGATAAATCAGAGTACAAAACGGGCCCATAATGACCAATACCCCATATCCGTTGCTGTGGTTCTTCACTGCTGTCGAAACCACAAATCCCGCAGAAAGATCTTAGGCAGAGCGAGAAGATTGAGGCTGGAGTGGTCTATTAGTATTTGCACTCATCTCAATAACCTCGTCCACATCCACAACCTCGTCCACATCCACATCCACATCCACATCCATACACACGTCCTCCCCCCTCTCCACCTTCTCTTCCTCCTCCACCTCCCTCAACCCCGCCTCCCTCCTGGTCGGACTCCCAAGCGCCGGGCTCAGAGGCCTCGGACTCAAACTCCTCGCAACCCTCTCCCTCTCTGACCCAGCACTTGGAACGGGAACAGCGAGACTAGACGATGAGCCGCATTACAAGGAACGGTTATCAGTCCACTTTGCTGTCGTAGTGTTTTCTTCTTCATTGACGACGAGATGGATGTAGAGTGCGAAGAGGACGACGACGACGAGCCGCTGGTTGTCGTTGTGGATTTCGTGGTGGTAGATTGAGACCGGGGCTGCAGCGCTTCTTCTTTATAGTCCACCTGAATCGTAAATGCCACGGTCCCCTGTCCCGAATAATCCCGTGTTTGTGCCGAGCTCGAAGACGAGGCTGACGAAGGCCGTGATAGATATGAAGGTAATGGAGAAGGCAAAGGCGCCGACATCCACGGTGGTATTGTAGGTATTGCAACCCTAGTACTAGCAGTCGAAGTGGCCGTAGCGTGCGCAGAGGAGAAAGCCAAGATGACGATGACGAAGTTCTGGCTTTCCATCTCCTCGTCGTGATAGCACTCGGGCTCGGGCTGCTCACCCTCTCCTCATCCGCACCACCCTCCATCCTCGTCCTCTTCCTCCGGCCACCTCGCATTGCGATTCCCAGCTCCATAACCTGTAGCCTCGCTCTCCCCGGTATCTTCGTCTTCTTCATGAAACTCGGGAAACCCTGGCGCCCGGGCTAGACGGTTGGCATGTGACGATGCATTCGGATCGAGTGTGGGTCGTGGTCGTTTCGTTGGTGGTGGGTGAGACGGAGAGCGGTGGTGCTTGGAGGGAGTTGAGTTAGGCGTTCCGTTGGGTATATTGTCTCTTGCGAAGGAGGCCAAGGTGTTTTGATAGGCGTAGTGTCTATAAAAGGAGACGTGACGTGTGTTTCGAAACAGAATGAAAGTTAACGCGAAAGAAATGAGTGGCACGCGGAGTACGTAGTAGCTCAGAGGTGCATGGATCCGGAACGATCGAGATTGTTGACGTCTCGTCAGTAGTGGCTCACGCCTATCACAGTGGATGCAATCTTCTCGATACATAGGGGCTCAGAACATCGAAGCACCCAGTTTCAAACATATCGCCCAGCGACATCGACTAGCCCGTACACGATTAGCAAAGGAACGTCCATCGTCCATACAGCACTCGGGACTTGTGGCGTCGCGACTTACGACCACAGGGCCACGCCGTGGAATAGGTTAACCCGGAACAGGACATCCGTGAACGAGACGACGGAGGGATTGCTCCCATCGGAACGAGATTATTCCAGAGCTGAGAGCATGGATATGATCGACCGGCCTCGTGCTAGAGCCGGAAGAGGAATGTCCTGTTCCATTACTCGCAAGAGGGAGAACACCAAAAAATGGAAACGAGGCAAATGAGGCGATGTATTGGGGTGTTTCGCCACATCGATATCACAATGAACGATTTCGAGAGCATTCGAGCGTCAACGTCGCCCACCAATGCGAGCAGTACTCCCGCGAAGTAGTAAAGGAATTCCATGAAAGATAACGTCCCGACAGAAGAAAGCAAGGCGAAAGACAGCGAGTAAGGAGAATGCACGCACTGCGGGAGTCGGGAAGACGAAAAATCCCGTGAAAAAAATTGGAAGAAAAGGAATCCAGGACAGGAGAGAGTCGTACATATACAAAGACTTACTCGTAATTATGAGCCCAAATGCCACTACAGCACATCAAACACATCCAGTCAGCATACGCTGCACCGCATCCTCGGAATGTAGGACAAAAAACACACCTTCATAGATGAACTATACCTCCGAGATCATTCTCGCACTCTAGATCACCACTACCGCCACCACCACCACCACCACCACCACCACCAAAAACAACAAAGCACCAAGATAAACCGCAAGAAGGTCAGCTATACTGTGTACGACAACGGAACGGGAACCCCGAAGAAGAGACAGATCGAAAGGGAGGAGAAAGAGAAAGTCGGGCCCAAATGATAGAAAGAGAGGGAGAAGAAACGTCGAGGGCCAGGAAGCACAAAAGCCTGCCTCCCCGAGAACATCCGAACAATCACGAGGGAAAAAACTCACTCTCAGAGCCGAATCGAAGCGACGCACAAGTACAATATTTTCGGTCTCCCCTGCAAGTGCCCACCTCTTTCGAAGTCAGTAGTAGGACGAAGATGTAAATAGGTGAAAAAGAGACCCATACCTTGGTTCCACAATCGCTGATAGTCACGGAAGCTTGGACTTGCTGGTTAGTGCGAGCCATGTCTCCACGCAACGCAAAGCACCCAAGACAAACTTGTGTACCCTGCTGCGTCATAGGAAGACGTCGGGCTGACCAGGCATCGGGAGCTCCTCCCCCGAGCAACGCAAAGCGTGGTTGAAACACCTTGCTGCTCCTTTAGTAGGGGAGTTGATGAACGTCCGTCAACAACCCACGCGCCGTGCGACCGTCAAATCGAGACGCGCCCCGAACAGGAAATAGCGAACAGGTCACGTGGAACGTCACCGTGACGTTGCGTGTGATGAACTGTGACACTGTCAGGAACTGCTCGGTGTCACGGTCGACGCTTCAGCTGGTCATTACTGTAATGCTGCCTAAACGGGTTGCCGAAAGTGAGCAGACACAGGATAAGGCCTGCATCTTCCTTCCTATCAACAGCTCTTTTCGTGGCCTGCCGCTCTGCTTCCAGTGTCGTAAAGGGGCGGAACGGAAAGGAATCGAGGCTCGATGCGCATTTAGAGGTAGTGCTCGAGCCTGAGCAAGTATAACTTGAACACTCATGATTAACCAAAACCCCCTTCCTAAGGGCGACGGTTGTTGCTTGGTACAGAATCAATGTTATGCTCTGGGGAGTCTTTGAGTCCCAGTTACCCTTCTACTTGGAATCGACGTCCCACGCTCAATGAGGCCAGGCGTGCGCTTGTATGAGTCAATATCTTTGTGTTTATTTTGTGCCTTTCACTGATTCGCTTTTGTACGAAAAGCGACAGATAGCAGAACAGCTTCTACCTATTGTGAAGGCAGAGCTGACGCACACGGACGAGATATACGTCCTGATACACTCAAAGCCTCTGTGGTTTCGGCGCGAGTTGACTGAGAGAGTGACGTGTGGTGCGTGGAATTCATTATTGATTATTCACATACCGTCTCATTGTTTAATTCAGATCTCTGTCGAACTTCGTTATTCGCAGGCGCTTTTATCTGCGAGGATTGTGGACGCGAATGGTGCTCTCGGTGCGACGCCGAGGTTAGTATTCACTTCCCTTTGTCTCAGGTATCTCATCTTCTAACGATGGTGGACATGAATCAGCATCGTCCTGCGTGTGCTGGCCATGCAACTAAGCTGAGAAGGGTTTCTCGTTTCGCGAATAGAGTGGAGATCACCACAGCGATAGCTGAGATGGAAGCAGTCATCGGTAACAGCGCAATGTACGTCGTTTTTTCACTATCACGAATATCTCTTTCACTGCTCTTTCACCTCCCGATACAACTTTTCAGGCCGGAAATTCCTAATAAAGAGCAGAATCATAGAAGATACAAGACCCTTGAGTGGCGTATGGATCACCACGACGATTGGCAGGACTTCATGGACTGCCTCCGACGGGGTGTGCCACTCGTTGTGAAGAACTCGATGAAGGCATTTCAGAGGCGCTACGACTTCCAATACTTCGCACGCACTCTTGCAGGACAAACAATCAAAGTCATACACATTCTCGACGGGCGAGAAGAGGAAAAAGATGCGTACAAGTTCTTTATGAGTATCGATCGCGGTGACCGAGAGTCAGAGGACTGGAAGATAAAGGTTAGATTTCTTGTCTTCTTCACTATGCCCTCATTACTCAGCTGAGAAATCAATGTTCGCTACTGATTTAGTGTCTTGACACGTCCACTATAGGATTTCCCCCCTCGGAATGCCTTTAAAGGCTTCTTCGAATCTCTAGCGCAAGATCTTGATCAAAACTGGGCCTTTCGATCATACATCGCTATCAACGGGGCCCTGAATATGATGTCTCGCCATCCCAACAACGAGGGCGTGGTCAAGGGCGATGTCGGTGAGTTTAAAGATTGGCAGTCACAGTATTCGTGTCTGAATCACGTCTCTATCATATCAGGTCCCAAAATCTATAACTCGCCTGCAATACCAGAATTTTACGGGAAGGCATCGACCGCGCTTCATATAGACATGATGGACGCCGTCAATCTAAGCCTGTTCAGCGCGAAATCTTCCCAGTCTTCGCCACAGGATGGCGCCGCAATCTGGCACATATTCCCGGCCAGCAGCTGCGAGCACATTCCTACCTCAACACCAAATACCAAAATGATCCAAATAGGCCCCCGGGAGACCCTATTCATGGTCAATGGGCATATCTTACCGATGATATGCTAGAAGAGTTGGAAGTACAGACTGGAGTTCGGCCTTGGGTGATTTACCAGGCTCCAGGCGATACCATCTTTATTCCCTCGCGCTGCCCCCACCAGGTGTGTGTTGCTAGAGAGATGGGAGGGCGACTGGGGGGATGTGATAGCGCCGGAGGAAGGGCCAGAGGAAGAGGGGAAGGGAAAGAGAAGGCGACGGTGGGGCCTACGTTTGTGGTGAGGAGAATGAGACTGGGGAGCCAGCGGAGGAGGCGGGAAGATGGGGGTGGGGCATGAGGGAGGGAGAAAGCTGCGAGTGGGGTCAAAAGGATTGGTCTTGAGAATGAAATACATCAGTTTAAGGGCGTGAGGGAGGGAATGTGGCGAGAGGGTGGAGAGGTAAGAGACGGAAGATTCGATACAAAGTTTTCCACGAAAGAATATCCACAGGGGCGTTCAGAAAGGCGTATACGGAGACTTTGTCCTTGCCATGTCACAAGGAAGACATGAGAACATAAGACGAGACCTGATCAAGTAGGTGCGAGAGAGCAAAGCAGAGGCGTGGTTTGTGCCTTCGCCTCCGGGTCTTCTCGGGAGCCATACGCAGCACTTCGTCGATGCGACCGGGCGGTAGAGTCCGGTAATAAGGAGAATGAATGGGAAAGGTGGTAGAAGGAAGAGAGTGAGCATCGAATATTGAGCCGCGATTTCCGACACAGCTAGTCGCAATACATGCGCGATGAAGCCTGCTCTAAACTGACACGTGACTCCGTTGATCTACGAGCCCGCGGGTCTCCTCTCGTCCGAGGACCAACGCCCTTCTTCCCTTCCCTCCGTTTCCGTGATCTGTCTTCTCTTGCTTCCCTTCTCTCCTCTCCTTCATTTTGCTGTTCTTTTCGTCGACTCATCTTCTCCTAGATCTCTCCAGGAAGCACAGTCACTTGGCACCCAGATAGGATCGCACCCTATCGCACCACCATGAATACCAGTTGTGCGAAGTTGCGTCAAGTAAGCTCCATCCATCATGCTCTAGGCTGATGACTACATATCTCATACTGCTCTTCTAGGACACGGACACACTCTGAATCTCCCGTTCATTCGGGCAGACGACTTTGGCCAAACCCAGAGATCGGTATCATAACTATCGGGTCTTCTTGGACGAGAGGCCTCTTCGTTCATCCTATCGGTAGGTGTTACTCTCACTTCCATCCGTTCACGTGTTCGTTGTACTTACTGAATGGAACAATAACCTCCCTTTCTTGCTAATTGATTGTATAGCAACCGCAGCGATAGGCATCGCCTTCATCCTCTCGCTCTCGTTCAACTTCGCCATCGAACTGGCCTCATCAATCGTCTCTCTGCTCCCCGCATTCCTTACGCTTCTTGCCTTTTTCATTGACATCGCGTTGTATGCACTTACCAAGCCACGAGATGAACGCGATCGTCTGGTCAAAACCCGTAACTGCCCCCGATACGTTTCTCTTTCACGCTCATTGTACTCAATGTGCGGTAGAAGCATCGACACTGGCCAGTACTGTGTACTATATATCGATACTGACGTAAATGTTTGCCTACGGGCTTCTGGCTCACGTTCGTCTCCCTCGTCATGTTCATTATTGCAAGTTTCACGGTCGGCCCGTTTGCAGACAATAAAGGCATTCGTTTGGCGTTTTGGATGCGCTGAGATTGCACACTACAGCCTACGTAGTCGAGACGAGGTCTCGCAATGATACCCATATTGATGATGAGATACTTCTTTGACGCACCAGTGTTTCGTGTGAACAGGATTAAAACGTATGCTATGCCATGAATGGACACGTTATTTGGCTGCAGAGAACAAATTCCCGGGCTGCGATAGTTGCACTCACATCCTCTCGAACACTATCTCTGGCTTCTGACTCTAATATCCCCACACGTCATGTTTCAACCATGACCTGTGTTGAGGGCAAACGACCTTCGACCCAGGATACAGTCCTCGAGATACGTCTCCTTGATGTCCGGCTCGGTCATGAGGTCGTGATGGACATCCTGTCAATACATACAGAAGTCAGTCCATGGCTTCTAGAAGAATGATACGAGCAAGACGGATGTCAAAAGTAAACGGAGAGACGAACGGGTTACAGAATGAGACGTTTGTCCGATGCGTCGACTTTCTTGACGAAGTCCTCGCTCGCGGTGCATAAGTTCAGCTGCAGGTCCGAAAAGAACGATGTGAGCTGGCTTACGTCGCCTGCCGTCCCGTGAAGCATCAAGAGCTAAAGAGCGGGCAAGGAGATAAGTGAAGATAGTAGAAGACGGCGACAGTGCACGTACAGGAAGATCATTCTGCCAGCGTTTATAGTCCTTGGTGATAAGTCGAATGTCATGGCCAGCGAACCAGAATCAAGCGAGAGCTCAATCGTTTGGAAGGAGAACAAACACCCACCATAGGGAACATATCATAGATACTTCGATACGTGCCACACTCTCTGGCCCACGGATCCGTTACCAGTGCCTTCCCGACAGACAGATCGTGGCCAACAGCCTATCGTCAAGCAACCACGTTCGTTGTCAACAAGGATAGTGACTCTCGGTCATTAATCAGCAGGAGGCTCAACGTACCTCTGGTCAGACAGGGGTCGCAAAGTGCATATCTGGCAAGACCTTGTTGATCATACCGATCATCCATACGACCCACCTTCGATAAGTGAGTCCACGGGCTGGACTAGATCCTCCAGAGGAGAGTGCGACGGAACCAGAGTTACGAGCAATCGATTGATTTACGATGAAGTCGAGTGCGATTCCGCCTCCCTTTGCGGACCTACGTCAGCTTTTGTGGTTTATGTCCAGATATTGCAAAAGACGTACCATCGATTGCCCCATAAGATACACCGGGATTTCCTTCGTAGAGAGCTTGCTAGCATACCTCACGGCCCACTCCACATCTTTCAACACCGTCCTCATCTTTCCATATACGCTCTAGAGTAACCTATGTGTTTCGTCCAGTGCCGTCCCCCCGAACCCCCGCAAATCGAATGTGAAGACAGAAAACCCATGGCTGGTCCAAGCACAGTGAAAGTTCACATACCGACCGATACGTTCGTCGCACCCGCGGAGAAAAACGATGACGGCTCGTGGAGATTTACTGAGGGATGCAGAAGTGTAAAGACGGGTGTAGAATGAGAGCCAGGATTCAGTCTACCGATCATAACGGAGAACAATGGGTTGCGACCGCCGTTGTTGACGTTGAGAAGAGAACTTCGCCACTGGAGTATTCAGTGGCGCAGGAGGACTGCTAAACGTCGTTCTCCCGACCCTGAACGTATTGGTTCGTATCAGTCTATATTTCTAGACCTAGGACAACGTACTGACATATGATGCTTACAGAGCATCAGTAACTGTTATATATGCTTCAATTCCCGAAGCGACTCTGCCAACTCCTCTGGCCACAGCTGCAGCGTGCAAACGTGCTTATCGTTAAACACATCCACTAGCTTCTCATACTCCTTACTCTTCAAATTGCCTTCCCTCTCGTACCTCACAGCGACTTCCCTCATCTCTTTTGGAAACTATTTCAGCGACTCGTTCACACATTCCATCCACAAACCCATCGACGCCGAACTACTTGAAAGCACTAGCTTCTTCAACCCCACCGCCGACTCCGTCCTCGCCGCAGCCCAATTCGAGCCTAACATACCGCCCCAGAATATCCCAAAAGTGCGAAATTGTCAGCGATCCCGAAATGAGAGAGCAAGTTTCCAAGCTCGTCCATGAACAGGTCGACGCTCCAGAAGCGGGTTTGTCGGGCAGGTGCGTCGACTTCCCGCAGCCGAGCTGTCCGGAGAAGATGACAGGAATTCGGTGTGTTTTCTAAAGCGATGAGAGGGGGGACATGTATTGGCAGGGGAAGCCAGGGCCGACGTGGAGTACGGCAAGCGGGCGGGCGGTGCGGGAGAGAGTGCCAACAAGTCGGTACCAGGTATGGTGCATCCCGGAGTCTTGGGTGGAGGGGATGAAGCCTGTCGTGACTTCGGAGGGGAAGGACATTGCCAATGCTGCTCGAAGCAAAGGCGTAGGGGGTGGCATCGCGCTACGTGGCCCATACCCGGCGCCTCGACCTCGTGTTGCGAACCCATGCGGAATGCTGAGCACGCATCCACGATTCCACCAAAGTAAGGTTTTGTTTGGTTGCTTGTTTGTGTACGTAGAACAAAGCCACCCTGATCATCGTTCTGAAAACAGCTGTATACCCAACATAAGCCTTCTACAATATTTCTTTTCACCCTCCTCCAGTCAAACACCGAAGCCTGATGAACAAGTATGACACATAGGTAGAGCATGCTTTCTTCATAAGGTACATTCGCCATGTTGACCAACGTCGTATGCCTTTCGAAAAACAAACCAACTAACTTCTTGGAGTCCCTCGCGTTTTAGCTCTACCATGTTCCCAAACTATCATGCCTTCGTGTTTGTTCTTCAAGCTATGCCGGGGGCCAGACACCCCCCTTGCGAAGCGTAGTTGACGGACCCCATTCTCAACGGCTGTCCAAGTCAGCGGGTTCTTTTCGGTGCCCTTCGCGGCTGACGCTAACAGTGCACGTTCAAAGGAAGCTTCATCGCCGTTATATCTCTCTTTATACTCTCCATATACGATCTTGATGGTGTTCAGCTTCTTCCGCTCTGCCGACGGAATGGTGCTGCCATATCTCTCTTCCCACAGACAGAGCGGCACGATGACCCCCAACTTCTTACTCTTCCCCTTTTCCCATGCTTTCAAGACTTCCTTCCAATCTCTCAATCGTCCTATAACACCGCGGACCTCAAGAGAATGTGATGCGGCTGCCGTGGATGTCGGAAGAGTGGATGTGGAGGACGAGCCGACCGACGGTTGAGGATAAGTATAACACGAATCAAATGTGTTCAGTTGAGCTTGAAAGGTCGAAGATGAATCTTCGCACGACGATGGGTCTAGCGGTTGATCATCCGTGGACGAAGGAATGAAGAAGTGCGGGGTGATTGGAAGGGGTGGACTAGAAGATGGTATAGGCTGTGAAGAGCAGCTTGATCTATCGTTCCCTGACTGAGAATCGACGGAGAAGTTATAAGAGGTGAAACGGTCGACTGGTGGAGATAATGGCGCAGATATGGGAAGTTGTACTCCATCCAAGGCCGTCACGGAGGATGTGGGAGTGGTATTCGAGGCAGCGAGGGTAGTGCCACTGGGAAAAGAAGGAGGCCCCAAGCATCGAGGGCAATATAGCGGGGAGTTCAGGACCGAGTTCGCTTTATCTGCCAGCAGACTTTATAAGCACGGAAATTCTTAAGAGAACGTAGACGTAGAATATACTCTGAGATTTCGACCCAACACTGGTCACGGTTCGAAAGGCCTGGTCTTTTTCAAGATTTGTTCGTCCGACGACAACTGAATAACAGTCGTCTTTGGCGCAGGTGGTTTCAACGTCCATCATATCGTCTGAATGGACTAATTGTTCTTGTCAGCCCGCAAGTAGTTGCCCTGTATCGAAGAGAATCTACCTTCGTCGGTTATCAAAGGTGATGTCGATGTGCATTCAGACATGCTAAGGGTTCGCGTGACTGAAAGAAGTGTTGAACAAGTCTCCAAGTAGAAGAAAGACGAGAGGACTTACAGGCGATGGAAAAACTCTCAACCATCGTGGTGAGCTGTGCGATTCGCTTCTCCAGAGTTTGGAGCTTGTCGCCCACGTCTTGACCATTTTCAGCGCGGAAACGTGCGTTTGACTGCAATCCTCCAAACGTCGCTTGACGGTCCACTCTTCTGCTCGGCATGAAGATGTCGGCGAAGCTATTCTCGTCGTCTGTTAATTCGTCGACGAGATAGCGTATAATAACTTCCTCCTGTTAATAGCAAAGAGTGGTCTACAAATGGCATAGCGTAACATAGGAGTTTCGCTGAATGTCGTCGATGACTTACCCGGTCGGAGTCAGACCAACCTCCCCACCACTTGAGTGCTGTGAGACTCAAGCAAACCGGTGCGTGCATGAAGTAATACTGCGCCGCACCGCGCCGAAAACCATGTGTCCCTAGTGCCATGTCGAGTTTCACCCTAGTAAGTCCAGAACTCAGAAATATGGGCGCGAACATATTTTTCCATGTGTAATGATCGACGTGTTTCGAGACATCAATGCTGTCCGAGGCCGATACCTTTGGGAAAATGAGGTCGTCCGCCTCTAGTTTTCCACGACGCTTTTCAAGGTGTTCGATCCATGCCTCAAGGTGCGTGTATGAGTCCAGTTCAGTGACGGACTTGGCCTTAGGGACATACATATCTCTCGCTATGACTGTCAGGCAGACATATAATTTATGAACCGGATGATACGACTAACCTTGAGATGGATCCTTTTGAGTCTTTTTGCGCCACAGAGAATGGTGGTGATATCTTGTGCCATCGATAGGATCCGTCTTGGACCAGAAACTCTCCCGCTTCAAGTTGGCTATGTCATCCCAACTGACGAGTATTTTATGCTCAGTGAGTTCTTGAGTGGGCAGAGGCGATAGAGATCGTGAATTTGTTGACGTACCGACCCATGAGCACGAACGCAGTAGATGCAAAGGCTTTGAACTGAAGTCGATGTGTCTCGGTATACTCGGATCTTCCGAGGGCACTGTCCAGGTAAGAGAACGCGGCCTTGATATCCTCCGGGTGGATCGCTCGAGCTTGACTCCTGCCACGTGTGGCATTATCCCGCTTTTTTATGGTTGCAACGAACTCCTTCACCGAAGGATCACAAGCAGGATTGCCTTCCCACTCGCTGATGTAGGAGTTCCACCTCCAGTAGTCTTCGCGGCGGTTATGTACCCTGTGTGAAAGTCAGTCCGTCAATTGTGTCAAACTATGGTCAAATGAGACTACGTGCTTCGCGAAAAAATCTTTGAACGCGGCATGAATGCCCGAGGCTGTGGAATAACCATGCCCCTCTGCTTCCTCAACACCCTGACCGCATTTCAGGAAAAGGTGCAATAGAAGAACTCGCGGTGTCAGGCTGCTGATAATATTGAAAGCGTTGGAGATATCCACGCTCTCCCCGTTGTCATCGAGCATGATGCCTCCTGCATCTATCCAGGCAGTAAGCCACTCGAAACCTCGTTCAATATAGCCTGCGTAGTTGTTTGTAGTGGATGGTGACAACAGCCATTTCGTTTTCATAGCATCAACATGCGAAAAACAGACTGTCGAGGAAGACATTGTGCCAGTGATAGAGTACAATGTTCTGAGTACTTCGGGAAAGAGCGTCGTAGACACGGAAGAAAGGTAATGTGTAGTCAGTTCGAGGTGTAGTTTCCATCCCACTTTATATCCTCTCCTTCTTCCCATGCAGGATATGGATGGAATGACAAGCTCGAGTGAAAGTCTAATATGTCCTAATGGCATTGCGGTCCTGTGCCCTCTTATTGAGTACACAGAAGTTTGGCCCATGCATGAAGTCGACACAAATGAAAGGGTTGTAGGACGTACCCTGGCTGAGGCTCAGCATGTTCAGGTTGAAAACGACCCTGGAAGAACAGAGAGCAGACAGCCGTAACGGCGGTCCATCGGCCCAGATATTAAGATAGATCCAGCCCCCTCAAATTTCTCCAAATGAACTTCCGAAATGTGGACCGCAATATATCTGTCAGGTGTTGAATTCTGCGAAATAGCCTCCTTTAGAATAGAATAGAATAGAATAATACACGGCGCTTGAACGGTGCTCGAGTCTTGGCGGTCGAATTAGTATTATGGACCACAGTGGTGATCCAGCAAGACCCGGGTTGGTTGATGGCCCCTCATGAATTATAGAATGTATAAAATGACATCAGATCAGCAGCTGTGAAATGTTGTGAACATGGAGGAAACTTTTGAGAGGCGGAGGATGGAGAAGCACCGGCAGACGGCGATGTCGTCGTGCTAGCACAGAGCGAGAGGCCTTTCCACCGGTACTTGTTGGGAAGAGAGGTGGGTCGGACACAAACAATTGAGCATGATGACGAGACTTACGTCGAAGGTTGAGTACTGCCATGTATGCTCTACAAGCGGGCATGACATCTGCCACGACAACGGGACACGTCCCAGACCACGGGCTCCCTGTATACGGTCGACGACACTGATCAGGTCACCTTTCGACCTGCGTCGACACGTCGAGCACTCCAGCCATGCCCACCGGCGGACGGGCACCTGTCAGATGTCTGTCATAATAAGCTTCAATCGTCAGCGCTCGTCCAGGGCTGGTAGCGGTGGCCCCTTTGGCCTACCTTTGCTTTGTTTTTACACCTGTTTTTGTTAGTTTTTCACATTTATACGCGATCCAACACCTAAGACTGTGAATTATGTGACCTGCCAGGAAGGACTCAGCCGCGAAAGCTCAGAGATCCTGAGTTGTTCTGAACCGGATTAAATCCGGCATAGGCTGGGCTGCACAGCTCCGAGTCTCGTCGACATCTGCCATCTCATTTTTGAGCGGCGAATACTCGTTATGCTCACACCTGTTCCCAGGAAGTAGAGCGACGCGACCCAATATCTCCTGAATTGGAAGAAACTTCGACAGAATCTGTCATTTGGGCGCTAAATGTCGACTTAGCTCTCGTGAAAATAGCGCTTGGGGCAGAGTTTTTGGGCTGGACTGATCGTGAGAGGTCGAAAGGTGACCTGATCAGTGTCGTCGACCGTACTGTGTGACGTGTACGATTCACCGGTGATGGGGTCGAGAACGGGGCATCCTGTTTACAATGCTACTGGATTCGACGGCCGGTGATCAGAGAGACTGAGGCGGAACGCAGAGAGAGAGGCGCTGCGCTCGTAGCAGAGGTTCAGCGCAGAGAGAGAGAGGCGTAGCGCTCGCAGCAGAGGTTCGTGTGGGAAGGCGGTCGAGGTTGGATTGGAAAAGGCTGAGTATCTGTACATGTTTATTTGTGGCAACGGCGTCGCCATTACTAGCCTCAATCCACCGTACTCTGCTGCGACATCTGCTGCCCCGAGCTACTCGACCGCACACGACCAGGTCTTCGCAAGCAGAATGGCGCAGCGCAGAAGATCCCCTTCGAGAAAGAGTCTTGTCGTGATCTCGAAGACGCACTCGACGAGTGGCGCGAAGAGGTGTTCGAGCACGACGCTCCCGACTCGTACCTCACACCGTCATCCATCCTTCCCGACGAGGCCGTAGAGAAACTAGCGCGTCTTTCTCAGCCCATTCAGGAGGACCATATTCGAGGCTATCTGTCCCGACGCGGGCCTTTGTGGAGCCGTTATGGCAAAGATCTCACTCGAGTTCTTCTTTACGTCGATCGCATTACTGCGGTACCCAGCAATCCTACGGCACCAGCCACTCCACCCGTGAGCGAGGCGGACTCTCGCAAGCGTGTCCAAGAGCCTGCTGACGACCCGCAGGCGAAGCGACGACGTACAGCGCAAGATATCGCTGTTGTCCACGCAGAACGCCTCGATAACGACACCACACAAGCCTCAAGCGACCCTCACTCTCACTTTGAACCCGCCTCCCAAATGCACGCCCAACAATCTGCTGATCCACCTGCAGGAACAGCTATTCGTACACATTATCGGCCGCATACGACGGAGACGTCCATCATCCCACCATCGTCAACGTCTTCCTATTATCGTCCAAGCACGGCTCAGTACGCCACAGCTATCATCGATGGTGGCGATTCGCGATCTACCTCTGACAATCATCCACATGGTGTGGCACCGACTACGACTTCGTCCAATCACCACCCACCAGCTCTGCACAATGCAACACCACCGACCACTGTTCATCATCAAAATGCGCCAAACCAGCCATACCCATCTCGACATGGTTTGTCGGGACCTTGGACAGGATACCATCTACCTGCGCAAGCATCAAGCTCCGTAGCGAACGAGTCAACCGCCACCTCGCTACCTGCTCGACAGGCCCCAGCCCATCATACCCACACTGCAGCACCTGCAGTATGGACACCAGCATACGCTCAATACTATTACCAAGTGCAAGCACACGCCCAAGCGCAAGCCCACGCTCACGCGCAGTATCTGGCGTATCTGGCGCACTGTGCCGCGTCCTCAAGCCACGCCACACCGTCGAATACTACCCCCTCGAACCCACACACACCTCAAAACCAAAATTCACCAAGCGCACCTTGATGTCACATACCCAATAACTCATACATCCTTCCGCATGCCCTTCTGTTCCTTCAACCATCTCGTATCTGCCCATGCGTATCGTGTGAGCTTCGGGTCCCTGTCTTGACTTTTGGCCTTGGTTCTTGTTCTTTTTGATGTATAGTCGCATGCCTGTATATTATTCAACATGTTTAGAGCCTTGAATTTGATAGGGTGAGCGAAAGATGATGGGTTTGGCCCGGAGTCGATGAGAGACTGAGAGAGAGAATGAGACGAGAGAGCGTGTCGAGAGCCTGCCAGCGAACGCGACGCGCGAAATGAACAAGTCTTTTTTCCCACGGGGCCCTCGAGCAATCGTCACCCGAGTACTTGTGCCCAGCCGGTCTTCGACCACGGTTGCGCGGAGTTCGAAGCCCGGCTGTGTCCGAGCCTACGCCATTACCAGGTCGCGAAAGACCTTTAAGCAAGGTAACTTCGGCCGCGTCATCTCTCTTCTCGTTACCACTACCATCATCGACGGGTCTGTTGCCAAGCTCGTCGGCGACAAATTCAAGCGCATTCCAGAATATTGAGGACCTTACCCTCGTTGTGCTCAGGCCCCGAGCTCCCGTGTCCGCTCAAGAAGCCTCAGGGTCGCCTTCAAGCAAGTAAGTTGAACTATCTCATGCACTTCCTCGAGCAGGCTATGTACTCGAGCGTTATATAGTGTTAATAGTACGCTCTCGCAGCTTTACAATTATCTTTTACTGGTACGCCCGCTTTGTTGTTTATTTCAATTCGGGACCTTCCTGTTCCTATCCTCACTGCCTTCATTTCGAATTTGTCAGGAAAATCATATTTCGTTACCCGAACCATCTTAGACGACCTCTCTCGCAGATGGGCGGATCGATTCGGACATGTAGTTGGTTTCCCGTACGATGATTCCAGCACGCTCTCGAGGAATCTTTCTTTAATTGGCTGAGTCTCGGGATTCAAAACGGTAAGCCCGTCTGGTCCCCGTTTCTCAGACTCTCCCAGTTTCGTGACTTGTCAAACCCTTCTTTGTGCTCACCAAAATGTCTACTACCAAGGCTACCTCACCCATCACAGCGCCCGCTGCTCCGAATCCTGATCAATGCGCCGTTGGTAAAGACGGGGAGCTCCTCGACGCGTCCAAGATTACATGGTTCAATGACCCGGATGATGTGACGCCTATCGCTTCCTCTTCGTCCAGTCCCACCTCTGCGATGACTACATCTTCTTCCACCGCTTCTCAACCCCTCAAGAAAAAGAAGAGTCTACTCGACGTGCTCGGCAAACCGGCCCAGGTCGTTGGGGGTCAACGCCGCACGGGTCGACCAGCGAAACCTCGAGTCGCTGACCCGAACAATTCTGAGCCTGCCGAGGTTACCATTCGTACGTCCATCTTCTTTCTCTGCAACCTGTACAGTCTCATGTGCCATGTCGTCCTACAGGAAAACGCTCGTCGCGTTCGCCATCTCCGGCGCAAGGTCCCGCCAAGAAGCGCAAGCAGACGAAGACCATTTCCGCTACCACAAGACGGCGAAAGGTGTGTGATTATATTGTTTATCTATTTCTGTCTACTAATCGCGCACGAGCAGGTGCGGAATCCACCAACGCTTCGGCTCCTGGTAAGAATGGCACCAAAACCAAAGGTCCGTTTGTTTATTTTCATTCTTCGCTGACTTATGCTTATTGTTTCGATTCATAGTCGCCACCAAGACCAATGCGAACACCAAAAAAGATGTTGTAGATGGTGCACTTTCAATTTCGCTACCTCTGTTTTTCGTCGTACTTACTGACGCTTGTATCTCTGTCAGCGCCAGCGAAACCTCACCCTCGTTCAGTGAAGCGAGGCGCGATCTCATCCACCACCACCACCCTTGGTGCCTCCAGTGCTGCGACCTTAGTGGCAAATACCACTGCGCCCAAACCCGTCCACGCTACCGCCGCCTATGTCCCTGCCGACTCCAACCTCGATCATCATGAAATTCCGGACCTTGAGGATGTTTCGGATGATGAGGACGAAGCTGTAGGCGCGGGTGGGGGCGGCGACAGCGTTCAAGATGTGACGGGTGTTGAGGGTAATGAGGATATCGGTGGTGAGACTGGTACGTCGGAGGACGGTGCGTGGGAGGACGGTGCGTTGGAGGACGATGCGGACGATCTGCAGGAGGAAGATGACGATGAGAACGAAGATGAAGCCGAGGATGATGAAGCGGTTGAAGATGCCGGTAACTAGGAAATGGGTTATACGTACGAGGAGATGAAAGCGTTTGCGGAGGCGGATCGCCAGGTACGCTTCTCGCCTTCTATAGTACTCCACAAGCTTAATCTTTTTCTATGTAGGCCGGAAAGAAGCCGAAAAAGGTCGATGCTACCGAGGACATACGCACTATCTTCGTACCGGAGAAGAAGGGAGGTATGAGGTGTATGGTTTGCAAGTACGTTACCCACCCTACATGTACTGCGTTTATACTGACGAGCTTGATATAGGAAGAAAGGGGCATCGAAGTAGTTGTACAAAGGGAACAGTACAACATGTCGTACCCATATCGCCCGGTAAGTTCTTTTTTCTCCCTTCTTCGGGCATACCACATTGACTATGACTTTCTAGGAATGTTGATCATTTCGCGGTCTACAAGAGACGGTGTGAGGAACTTGGCCTGGAGGTCAAGGAGCGTGCCATACCTAAGACAATCAAACATGCTGCGTAAGTTCCTCAGTAATCCTCACCGTTGCCGTTTGTGTAATGCTAATCACTTCGTATAGCACATCCATCCAGTCGTCCCTCGACCCGCACTTGAAGCCTTCTACGAAACCGCCGCCCGTTACGCGCGATGGGCTCATCGAATATCTTGTCGAGCTCATCATCACAGACCACAAGGTAAGACGGTCACATCACCATCTACATTTGCTCGTGCTTACGATATATGTTATAGGCCTTGATGCTCCTACTCCCTGCAGGCACATCCCACCCGTGAGCCCATCCCTCAGATCCAGTACTGCATCGTGTGCGACTACGTTCACAACCACGCTGCAGATCGACGTCCGTTGAGTATCGACATCGAAGAGTGTTGAGGTGGTGGATAGGCCTAGCATTGTTAGCAGCACTTCAGTAGTTGAGCCGGTGGTAGTAAGAGAGTCATAGGGGGCGATAGTTTTGTACATATGAACGTTGTTTGATATCGCCGTAGCGTAGCATCATGTAAATAGACTGAACATGAGCATTTTGAGCATTCATGCTGGAGCCCGAATGACTGGAGATGTCTGTCTCCAGATGCTCCAGATGACGATTGTGATCCCAGACAACCTCCTAGTCGCGCATTGGTCTTTCTGGGCTCAAGCGCTTGTCTGTGACCCTGGAAGCTCTGGAGACCACCTCGACGGCCTGGTCCAGACGCGTGCGACCTTGCTGATGTAGTAACGTGCATGCGGTTTGCGGCGAGCATATTCCCATCGCGTTCTTCGAATTCCTGACTAACGACCCTCCTGCGTCAGATTGAATCAACACCAACCCAACACCATATCACTTCCATCTCCAGGGCAATCGACATGGACCTCATACACAACGGTTTGGATCATGACAAGTGAGTGTACGATCTTATTAATATTGGCATATCATGTCGAAACTAATCAGTTTTGATCATGAATGACAACCATTCAGCGACTCGAGTGGCCGCTCACAACGTTGGCTGGAGATCTTGCTCGGTAGCCCGGATTTCGAATCACCCTCACTTTATATGACTCTCACCCAAGTAAGTATTGAGGGTTTCTTTCTCCGCGTCAAAGACAGGCAGAAATGCTCATAGGCTATCTTCGTTATTTTAGGGTACTCCCAACGTCCTCAACTTCTTGTCTGCAGAGGCAAAAAAACAGAGTCAAACATGGGAGTCTCTTGTCAAAGAGAGGATCGTAGAGGCATTATGCCAAGCGGTAATCAAAAGCACCCCAGAATCATCTAAGCATTCCTATGGGCCTTCTACTCGGGAAGCGCAACTCCTCGAAGACAACGTAAGACATCGCTGTATCCCTGGCACTGCAACGTTCTAAAATCGCCCATTCTTCGACAGAAGACATCCTCTTTTTTTGGTCCACTCTCAGTCCTCGCCGAAGCCTCCCTGAAACTGCGACTTCCGTTATCTCCGTGTCAGAAAACTTTTGTGAGCACAGTGAAAGCACACTGGCATAACATCTTCCAACAGGTTAGTCTGCGACGCTTCTGACTCTAGGACATAAGGTATAAGTGCTCGCTGACCCATATATCAGATATGGGAAAAGCCACAAAATACTTTAAGGCCGGGAAGGAGTAGGGAGCGCACCACTATAGTCGGTATAGTACTCACCATGGTACGCTGTGAACCGGGATTATTAGGGTTCGTCCGTGTCAACTTCATCCTCACCCCACATTTTCTCTGACATCAAAACAGTATAATCAGCAAGCCAGAAGATCGTTCACTTTCCGTGATATCACGCATTCTGCTCAACAGCACAGAACTCCTTGATTTTACGACGTCGGTCACTTGCCTCACCGAGATACTTCGCCCCTATTTGAAACTGCCAGGCGACCTTCATGCTCAGAGAACAGTGTATCCTCCTCCAGGCCATATCTTCTCCTCGTTACTGCAGGGAATGCCCGAGGAGTCTGCAGACGCATTCGCCGACGGCTTTAGTCGTGGCCTTCGCACTCGTGGTGTGAATCAAATCATAAAGGTCTCTCGACTCCTAGGCTCGCTAATCCACGTCGCACCATCAAATCACGGGCCTTCTGCCGATCTCATCCGGGCCTTGTGTCGTTCGACCCCTTTATTCCAATCTTTGTTATCGGCTGTTGCTGAACCGAGTGGGGCAGTTGCGCAGCCGCCTGTGCTTAACGACAGACGGACACTGACAATTCCCGTCATGGAAATGATGGTCGAATTGATGCAGTCATTGAGTGCAAGGTGGATTCATGAAAGTGAAACATTCATCCGAGTGTGTCGGGATGCACACTTGTTGGATACCGTTGATGTCATTATCAAACATGGATACCTGCACCCTCAGGGTGTGTGTGAGTTATTCTTCTTGACTCTGAGCTTTTCGAACGATGTTATTGACTTAGAATGGACTCTCTCGTAAAAAAGACTACGCAAATCTGCTTCTTGATGCACTGTATCTCATCCTCAAAAAAAAACCAAGTCTCATCACACTTTTTCGTGACCAGTACCCACGCCCTTCGACCCTGGTCAGCTGCCTTAGGCTGCTTCGCAACCCACCTATGCAATCCCTCCAATCGATCAGGACACCTTCGCCTCAAAATGTACCCACTACAATCCTGGAACGATATCTCGTAATGGAGCGTCTATGTGAGGAAGCGAAAGGGTGTCAAAGACGAGGCTGCAGTCGACGATGGCACTTCCGATGTAAAGCGTGCCACTTGACATCATACTGCGGCGTGTCGTGTCAGAAACAGTATGTTTTTTTTTCCGTGTGCTTTCACATGTCCCTGACTTCTATTCATGCCTGTAGGGATTGGAAAGAACACAGACTTGTCTGTGGACTGCGCCTTAAGTGGGATGGACGAGGGACTTCTGTCCGGTTATTGCAGCTTCCATTTCGCTTTGATGTGACCTGAGTACATAGGGTTTCATCAGGGGGCAGAAACTCCCGGAGCGCGAAGACAGTGTACTTGGTTGGTAATTATATGTGTGGCACTACGGCTTGCCGCAGGAGCACCTGGCACGGAGTAAATGTCTTTTTTTGTGCTCGATACCATACTCACTGTGGTGATGCACCTTACGAAAATACTGCAACACGGAGTATATAAAATGAAACCCAACTCTTTTTTGATGTTCACGGTGCAAATAAGAACGAGGACTCGGGAGGAAGAGAGACAAGTTTGAAGAAGGGAGGTATACGACCATGCAAGCCTGTCACCTTCTGTGGCGTTCGTGTGGCGTGGCTCAGGTCCCACAGCAATTTTGTTACAGAGGCGTTTAGACTCGAGATAAAATGCTCCAAGATGAAAACCGACCTACGACCCCTTCGTCGCCGTCACGGGAATTCTACGCTTTTTGACTCCTTCAAACTCCAATGTAGTATGTTTGTCGCGTGTGGCCCTGATCCCACGAGACCGAGTCTCGCCCCTCTCCATGCGCAATCTACGAAGCCCCGTTTCAATGAGCGTCCAAGTTAGGTTCTTCTGGTTGGGGCCCTCCCCGGCCAGTGTGCGTTCGAAAACGGCTTCGTCGCCGTTGTACTGGGATTTGAAATCGTCGTAGATGAGTCGTATAGTGTTCAACTTCTTCAGCTCTGCAGTCGTGAGGGTATCCCCGTATTTCTTCTGCCATAAGCGCAACGGCGCAATGACTCCCAGAGCCTCGCTTTGACCATGTTCCCAAGCCTTAAAGGTCTCTTTCCAGTCTGTCAATCGTCCTAACGTCCCACGGCCCACGGTAGGACCACCTGACAAAGTGGAAGGCAACGAAGTCGTTGGGGATGTGGCAACCATAGATAGAGAGAATTGGGTGTTGGAAAGTGAAGAGTTGATTGGAGATATGTCGATTTGGCTTTCAGAAGAAGCCGGTGTTGCCACGCAAGACGGAGCTACCAGGTTGGTAAGGAGCAGAGTGGTTGGAGTCGGATGGTGGCCGGTAAGTGTTGGAGAGCTGGCGGAAGACTTGGCCGGCGAATGATCATTTAACCCAACAGACTCGGGACATGAGTTAGCGAGTCCCCTAGGTCGCACCGTTTGACCGGGAGATTCGGGACAAAAAAGAGTTGGCAAAGGGCGCACACTATCTTGGGGGTCTTTGAGAGGTAAGGAAACGATATTAGATGAACCTAACCGTGATTATTGAGTAAGAATCTTAGAATGTATCTGGAGCGTAGGAAGGACCGAGAACGTACTGTTGCCAGGCATCGCCAGATCACTGGATTGAGACTCAAGATCTTCACGCCTATGATCAGGGAGAATCGGAGCGGAACCTACGGAGGTACAATTAGAATACCGTAATGGACACAGCACGGAACAAATACCAAGTGATTGCGATGGTAAGGTCGGTGAGCCTTGAGGCGGTTCAAGTTCATTTTTTGGGTGATCTAATCTGTCAATGCCTACAGATGGAGAGACAGAAGGCTCGATGTCCATCAACTCGTCTGAATAACATACAACTTTAATCAGCCCGTTTACGTTTGCTTCAGATCGTAACCGTTTACCTTCTACTGCGGTCTGCGGGTATGACGAAGATTGTACTCCCATCACCTCACAACCTCCTTGCACTGAGAAGTTTTCAAGGAATCGAAGAATGGAGATACAGTAAATAGTACTCACGAGTAACCGAAAGCTTTTCCACCATCGCCACGAGCCGGCTGATTTCTGTCTCCAGCGTGTGCAGTTTTCCGTCACTGACGCTTGCGCTTGGATGGTCTTGAGCCTGCGGACGTGACAACGATTTCAATCCTCCAAAGGTTGCTTGACGATCCACACGTCTACTTGGCATAAAAACATCGCAAAACCCATCCTCAGCATCACTTAGTTGATTCAACAGGTATCGTATGATTGTCTCCACCTGGCGAGTGTCAGAAGATTATTAGCTTTGAAGAATGGAGCTGGGAATGAGATACAATCTGATTTACCCGTTCGGAATCAGACCATCCTCCCCACCATTTGATTGCTTTGAGGCTTAGACACACAGGTGCATGCATGAAATAATATTGTGCCGCACCCCGGCGAAAACCATGTGAACTGAGCTGCGCATCTAGTTTTCCTCGACTGAAGCCCGATGCTTTGAAGATAGGAGCGAAGATAACCTTCCACGTATAAAAGTTTGCTGAAGTCGACACTTCGATGTTGGCCTTCGATACCAAAGGAAAGACGAGATCGGTGTCGTTGAGAGCGCGACCGCGACGGATTTCCAAATGTTTTATCCACGCGTTGAGATGAGTATACGCGTCGAGTTCAGGTTGGGATACATTTTGAGGTATATACATATCTCGGGCTGTCAAATAGACCACAACTAGTAAGCATCAGCATGGGAAAATCCTCAGAGTGAATACTCACCGCTTTCAGGGTCTTTCTCCGTCTTTTTTCGGTGCAAACGATGATGATGAAACGGGGTTCCATCGATTGAGTCTTTCTCTTCGGAGAAACCGCCTCGGACCATAGTGGCTACGTCATCCCATCTAACCATCATTTCCATGGTGAGACACACAGAGTGAGCTATACTTGTTGAAATCAAAGAACGTGCTAACATACCGGCCCATGAGTCGAAAGGCGGTAGTTGAAAATCCCTTAAAAAAAAGGCGTTCGGTCTCGGTATACTCGGACATTCCAGCTTCGCTGTCTAGGTATTCGAATGCGGCCTTCAGATCTGAGGGAAAGATTGCCTGAGCCCGATTTTTATCACGTGTACGAAGATCTCGCTTTTTGATGGACTCGACGAATTCTCGTATGGAGGAATCGCACATAGGGTTTCCTTCCCACTTTTTGGTGTAGGTATTCAATCGCCAATAATCCTCATAACGACCGTGAACCCTGTGATGAACGTAGTAGTGAGCCGATAGCAACTCTGATTTTGGAACCTGACGAACTTTGCAAAGTAGTCCTTAAACGCTGCATGAACTCCTGAAGCTGTTGCGTAGCCAAGTCCCTGGGCTTCCTCGACACCTTGCCCACACTTGTGGAATAGATATATCAACAACACTCGGGGTGTTAGATCACTGATGTCGTCGAGGGCGTCGGCTACGGGCAAGTCCAGTCCATCTTCGTCCTTGAGTGAATTCCCTGCCTTCTGCCACATCTGTAGCCATGCCTTACCCCTCTTCACGTATTGTTTGTAATTATCGGTGGTGCTTTGGGCTAGCAGCCATTGTTCCCTTGTGGCTGCAACACCAGCGAGGCACGCGTCTCCGGAAACGAACGTTTTTGAGGTCTTTTTCGAATTTTTAGGGCGACCTCTGGGAGCGCGTGTAGACAGCTTGGAGGAAGTCATTTGATCAAACAAAGAGTGAGATAGTGAGGCTGCCTGGCGACAAAAACAAGGGTAAGTATGAAGGTTTTCCTAGGACTTTAATCACAGCGTTATTTTTTCCGGAGACTATTATACTCCATTAAGCTCCATCGGAGGCCGACGTACTCGATCGTATGGCAATCTACGTAAACGGACGCGATTCAACTCCGTTCGACGCGAATCTACTCGGATCTTTTCGAATATATTCGAACAGACTCCAATGGAGGTGAAAAGACGAAAATCTCGCGTCCATGGCGCGCATCGCAATCGAAAGCCCTGCGTGGACTCGTATCTAGCTTCTTAGGAGACTTTGAGCGCGCTCACGTTCTATCGAGCTTCAGTTTTACGAAGTTCAATCTATTATTTTCTTCTTTAACGAAGTTTTAAAAAGGGGCCCTCGGAAAAGAGCCTAACGGAGCAGGACAGACGGCAATGGAATAATGCAGTCCATTCCATTCCGTTACACTACATCTAAGTCCAATAAATCACAAAATCGAGAGGTGTATCGGATGTCAAAAAGACTCGATTACACGCGAATCAACACTTACCAACCCGATTCGACGCGATTGGAGTTCAACCGAGGCCAATCAGATAGAACATTATCTACTATTGCACGAGATTGCCGTGTGTCTGTGGCTAATTTCCTCGATTGGACTCCAATACAGACAACCAGACTTCATTGAGGCCCCAAAATACAGGAAAAACATACTTGAGTTCAGTTTAAACCACAATAGGCAAGACACGATCACCCAGAGCAAACACGAAAGACGGGAGGAGGGAGACTGAGGGAGAGAACAAGAGCGGTGCCAGTGCGCTCCAGTGAAAGTCGAACATCACCACGTGACGTCTTCGTCTGTATCTCGTAGGCTCTGTTACAACCCTTACGTTATCGCTTCGAAGATGCTGGTTCTCGGTATCTCGCCTCCTTGACACAATCTGGAACGCAACTATATCTGGAGCACTGCTACTTGGTCTTGCTCAAGTTGCACCAGACTGTGTACCGGCAATGTAATGTTAGACGGCAATAGCATAGCAGTGGATTGTAATTTAGGATGAGCTCCCCGCTAGACTAGCCTTGCGGTCGAACCCATCTCATGCAATAATGTCAATAACTGCTTATGATCTCGTTCAATTCAATCAATTGTACACTGGGCACTCTGAGAGACCCTGAGCTGCCTGAAGCGCCCTGACACGAGCTCACCACGTCTTCGGCCCCGACTCAGGGCGCGTCAAAGCCTGTCAGCGTTTCCGAAGAGTTCTGATGAAGAATTCAAGATACAAGTATTGAACCCTTAGGGACCACTCACGGGACGGCGGGTGGTTGGGAGATCGAACGCCGCCGTTGCCGGAGTTGATCTCATGAGGGAGGTTGAAACTGGTCGGAGCCAGTGTTATCGTCTCCAAACCTCAAACGATGAAGAACAGCTCTGGGATCGTTAGTAGAGCTTGGTGGGGTTGAAGTTAGAACGGAGATGGGTGGCAAGGAGAAGGATGATTGATGGTATTGTTTGGGGGATCCAGGGGCTTGCACGGGAGCGATTGGTATCTTGTTGCCGGTAGCGGCTTGACGGTACGCACCAGAAGGATAGGCTAAGGCGGGTTGTGGTACGTCAATGGAAGAAGAGTGGTGGTATCCGTAAGGCCCAGTGTAGACCGAGGAAGGCGGACCAGGGTAAGGCAAGTAGCTAGGGCCTCGGCTATTCGGCCGGATATGCGCGTGACTCTCTGGTCCCCCGTCAGCAGGATGAGCAGGCGAAGGGGGATAAGGGTGGCTCGGTTGAGTTGCTGTGTAAGAGGTCGATCGTCGCATGTACTTAGACAAATGAGATGCTGACCGCACGTCGATTAAGACAGGAGGTTGGTCGAGGGGCGGTGAGTAGACAGTCCACCCGCTAGAAACATCTGTATCGGTTGCAAATAGATGTTGATTCTGGGCTACACGTCGTGTCCGGCGGCGACTGGTTCCACCTGGAACGACCTGACCGTAGCCAGCTTGGTCTGGTCTTAGACATGTGTCCGGAAATGTGGGTCTGTAAATGGGCATCAAGTCGAGTTCGAGACGATCAAAGAAAGAACGCACCCGAAAAGGGGAACTAAATCAAAGCGAATGGCGAAAGCCACGCTATCATGAGTACAGTCAAAACATGTTGCCGTTCGGAGATACATCAAAGCCCAACATACCGACGAGACAGTCGAAGTGCGAACTGTGAACGTAAGGGTCAGCCTCGTGCAAACAATATGAATAGAGTGTGCTCGCACCTCATAAGGTATCCAGGTTCCCTGGATCTTTAGATAACCTCCTCTTATTCTTCGAATTTGACAGGCTAACTCAGGCTGGGACTCGATCATCTTGATGATGTCCGCTGAAATCGATCCACGGTTTGATACACGAGTGGAATTATAGAATAACAGCATGAATGAACTGTAACGGGCAGGGTTCGGAGGTCTTAACCATGACATGAACTGACCTTTGCGGTTTCCAAGAGCTGAGACAGATGTAGGTGATGAGCTGTGTACGCGTACCAGAGGAGATGAGATGAGGCTCACCTTTCCAGATACCTGTCCAAAGAATATAACCATCATCCGCATCCATCATGATCCACTGATCTCTCAAGGAATATTCGTACACGGGTCTAGGACCGCATCAGCGTCGGAGAGATTTGCAACGCTAAGAATAATCACACTCACATGTACCCTCGAGAATCATTACTGGTGATATAGCGGTTTTGAGTGATATAGTGGTGAGTGCTCGCGAATGGCCGAAAGGGAGGGCCGTCAAGCGAGTCAAGAATAGGTAGGTGATCCTTCTCAGCGGAAAGCAAACGGAAGTATCAGCAAAGCGAAGGCACGCCACAACGAAGCGCAAGAAAGAAGAGGAACGGAACCTACTTGCATACCGGAGGTCTTGGCGTCGAGGATGTGGGGAACAAAAAGAGAGTATGAAAACGCGTCGTCGTCCGGAGTCGGTCGCCGTTACGATTCCATGAGTTTACGAATGGATCGTGTATAATTGATTTCTTTGCTTCTTTCTTTTCGGCATGCGACAAGCAGACTTCACACGGTCTTGCGTGGCGCGTGCTGTTGGGCCACTTTCGCGTTGGCTTTCGCCTTCACCATGCTTCACGTTTGCTTCGCTTCTTTGACCTGCTTTGTTCCATGTACTCTCATCTACTTTTTGTCTTCTCGTCTCTCGCTACGCATCTGTTTCTTCTTTCTCATTGTGCACGTCATCAAGCCTCTCCACTCCGTGCACTTCAACCCGGTCGACGAGCGTGCGAAGAGTCCTCCGGAAAGCTCAAGAGTGTCACCTAGTGTATGACCGTCGAGCTCTGTGTCCCTAATAAGATTGAAGAGCAGGAGAGCTGGCTCGACTGTCACGTTGAACAGTTTGCTGCTCATGGTACACGTTGACAGCGGGTACGTTCACACCCGGTACGCTCCTCTTCATCTCATTTCTTCTTTTTCCTTTTCTTTTTGTTTCGTTCCGTTTCGGTCCATTCTCAGCCCTTGCTACAATAATGTGCCCCAATCTTAAAGGGATCGACCTCAAGCACTACGGCCCACCAACTCCTCCGGTACGACGGTCATGGCGCCGATGTCTTTCGTCGCACCTGTGCAGCACATTGGGAACGGGGCGGGGAGTGTGACGAGGTTCATAGTCTGGGATGGGTCAAAGAATGTCGTCTCCATTTCGAGGTCAGCTTCCAGATAGTGTTTATGTACTATTGAGTGGGGGACGAACAGGGAGCAAAGAATTGAAACAAATATGCCATGTATAATTGAGATAGCAGAACAAAGCAAGCGATTAGCGGTTTAGCATTATCTGCCTTCAACCGAAGAGCGACGAACGATGATCGGGAGATGAACGGCAACCGAGTAACAAATGGCAACACAACAAGTGCATGAACACGAAATGTATGGACCAAAGTAGAAGAGAAATAGGTTTTCAACCTTTTCATGAGACGAAGAGAAAAATCGAGAACGATGCTCAGATAAACAGACAGCAAAATACTACCACGGCAGCAAAACCGAGCTGTCCACTCCCAAGGGGCTCGTCAAGTACACAGCCTGCTTCCATACAGAATATGGAGGTGGGCTGTGTCGTCGACGAATTCCTCGGGCAAAGAAGACCGGATCTAGTGCCACGATATAGACATGTATGTGACACGTCGAAGCATACTCTAACCACCCTCGGTTCCCCGCGCATCCTTCCCTGCTCGGAAGCTCGCCCAAAACATGCAGAAATTTGTAGGAATGCTTACTGGTCCAGCGCATGTGGCACAAGAGCCACACATTGTCGTGATACCTCTTGTGCTGCACATAGGCTATGTGGTTTTTGTATAGACCATCGCATTGAGTTCAACATTTTTATGGTACGAAGCCCTAATGCGATGGTCGACACAAAAACAACAGTCTATAAGGACACCTGTACATGCAAGCAATAATGCAGAGGACTGCAGACATCCCGTCGAGGTCCGGAGCGGGAAAGGGCGCGCGGGGCACCGAGGGTGGTTGAGCACCAACGATGTGAATGTTAGGTTCCTGTTTACTAAGTTGAGTAAAGTCCGATAATAGAAAAAGGGCGGGAGTACACTTACGGCCAGCCCAGCCCAAATTGTGAAAGGCCTGTCTCGCGGCGGCTTCCTTTGCCAACTGCTTACTCTTGCCAGTACCGTACCCTTTCTGAAACCCGTCGACTAGATTGCATTCATTAGGAAGGGACAGACACATAGCGGCCAGAGCAGAACCAGACTGGACGGGGAAGGGAAGCGCCGTTGCCTGTATACTACCTTCACCATCAGACAATTTCGAGCCCATGTACACACAAAGAGATGAACATACATATGCAGCAACGGCACTCCGCTTCCCCGTCCGATTTGGTTCTGATCTGTGCTATAATACCGTCCAAATCACCCACCTAAACAGTTGACAGTCCACGCAGGCGCGTGCGATGGTCCTGTCGATTGAGCTTGCCACTCTATCGCGTGCTTTCTCTGGGCGGCAAGCTGATTGAATGCAGGGAGGAAGGCGGCCGTGGGTTGCACTGGGTTGCACTGGAAATAAGTCGGGGAGGCCTGAACGTAGTGTCCGTTTGACATCGGCGGTGCCATTGAAATCGGCGGAGGCGGCTGTGGCGGCGGCGGAGGGGGTGTTGAGAAGGGGGGCTCGATATGCCTAAGCTTCGGAGAGGGAGAAGGCTCAATTTTCATGCGCTTCATGTTGTTCAGCAGTCTAATGTTTCGAGATTGTTGTCCCGGCTGTGTGGGTAGCCCCGGTGCGACGTCCTCGAAATTGTCGTCTACGAGCTTGCCAATCCAATTTAGCACTACCGGAAGGCCACGTTGCAAATACACCGCGCCGACATAACTATGAAAGAGGAGGAGCGTCTCCTACGAAGTTTTATCAGTTACGGTAAGCAGATGAAGAAGGAACCGTCACAACTTTAGGTTCCGTGAGCGAGTCGCGAGCATCAGGCGAACAGCGCATCTTGTCTCGCATCTTGTACGCAATGATCCAGTCGTCAATTTTGGAGTCTGAAAGGGTGTCACCGATTTGAGTCTGAGAAGACATATTCCAGATAGTATTGAATTGATTATGAGCAGAGATACATGGAGGCACCGTAAAGTGCAAGCAAAAAGTTATACCTCCAAAGTCCACGCATTGAGGATCGGTCGTTGACTGAACAAGGCAGATGTCACAGCCAGCGCGAGAACTTTCTGTCCGACACACGCGAGCCTCAAACTATCACCAAAGTCCTCGTTTGGAGGCGCTCCAGCAAACCGCACCGATCTGTGCGTGAAAACGTCCAACATCATATCGCCCTGAGACCCGGTTGGCTTCATTCCAGTGAAGATAGAGTACAAAACTTCTTACATGGATTTCTGGTAGAGTAGGCATTTGGTACGCCGAAGATACGTCAGAGCTCATGCTTGAAGCTGCGTCTGAATCGAGTCTTTGACGTTTGACCGAGAGAGAGTTGGTAGCGGGCGTTTGGGACGCAAACTGCATCGAGAAGGACACTCGCAAGGGGACGGGGGAGGAAGAGCACAGTGCGTCACAAAGGACGTGGAATTCGTAGAGCTAGCAATAAAACAATAGCTATTGCATTCTTCAGTTTTCCGTATCGATGCGGGATCCCTATGACACGCACCACGATCGTTGCCTGTTCTCGGCACTCGCGACTGAGACAAGGAACGTTGTTTGTTTTATGACACTCTGAATCAGGTTCGGGCTCGCGCAGAGACCCAATAAGAGATGGCAATTCCGCGAATACTAGACTGAGAGAACTGCGCGAGGCTGACTCTAATTCAGAAGATGAGAGTGTCAAGGACAGACGAGGTAGACGAACAGTCAGCTGCAGACAGCTCGAATTTTGATCGTCCTCTTTCCATACGGCGCCACCGGAATTCCACGATGGCAGTGCCACATCCAGTAATTGTTGTGGCGCAGGATGGGACGGTGATGAGACACCACTCAGCTGTGTACATACTAATTCAGCAGTTACAATGGGTCCGGAACACGACAAGAAAAGATGCGGTAACAATAAGGTACAAGAGACTACATTATTTACGTTCATAAGTTACAGTCCACCAGAGTTCGCGAGTTCCCGCCGTTTCTGCTGCTGTAAAAGCCCGCGCAGTGACTGAACTGTCTTCGTATGCCTTGGGTGGGCCTCCATTGCTTAGATCGCGTGGGATATAGTAGAAGGTCGGTCAGTCAAATTGTAGGGAGGGTAAGAATCTTTGATCAAAACCTACCTCTTCGGCCCAGCGGCGTGGATGGGGCAGTCCTTCAGTAGGTGGAACTCACGACCGCCAACAGCACACCCTTCCTTCAAAGGGCCATTCTTTGCTTTCTTGGGGTGATTGGGTTCATCAGCGGTACTCGGCGCCACAGGATACTTTATACCAGCCAGGCCTGCGCTCGAAGATGATGACACGTTCGGTGTAGCGGAAGGCAACTTAGACGCCGTTGAAGGTTTATTTCCGTTCAGAGCGTTCAGCGTCGACTGTTTAGAAACCGTTGGCTTCGAAGGCGTGGTTTTCGAGACGGGAGTCATCTGAGACTTCAAGGCATTGACTGAAGATAACAACGGCTGTGGGCGGCCGGCAGCGGAAGAGCTTGACGCAGCAACATTCGACACGGTTCCATTGACTCCCTTCTGTACCGGTGCGCTAGCGCTAAGCGCGGGCTTTGGTATGGAGGGCTTCACGGAGAGGTCGATTTGGAATCTACTCATGAAACTCAGCGCTGGACGTGCGGCAGCTGAAGACGAAGAACTGACATCGGGAGCAGAGACACGCTTCCCGGGAGCTGATCTGGAAATCGACACGGCAGGTGCTAAGGTGGTTGAGCGCTAGGACATGGACGCAGCATTGATGTTTCATTGGCCTGTTTGACGGAAACTGTCGCCGGCGGTGGCTTCTCGACGAGGTGAAGGGGTTGGCCGTCTATGAGGTGAAGCTCTCCATGGTCTCTGAGAACGGTTCCAATAAGAGTGATGGCCTCCCGCTAGAAAGAAACATCAATAAGGGAACACGGACGCAGGAAGGAGGGATATAGCTTCTCTTCGATGGGTTCGTTGTCCGCCCTCGTTAACAAAGCTAGTCGATATGCAGCCAAGTTCTCTGGATTGTCCATCATGTTGCAAGGCCCGCAATGAATGCTATTGCATATACTGCAGAAGCATCCGAGCCTTGAACTACTGGGTGAGGGCTTGATGCATCAGTCGACGGCCGTGCCGCCTTCTTCGTCCTTGGAATGAATTTGTCGACCACGCCCGAATCAGTCGTATCGCCATCGGAAATCGCAGATGCCACAGAGCGCTTAAAGCCCTCTGACTCGTCAGATATTGTCGACTTCGACTGTTTGCGCTTCTGACCGTTAGTCTTCTTCTTGGGTGTGTCCCCAAGGTCGATAGATTGCTGAACATAACAAATGTTAGTGAAACCCGTGACGGTTTTAGACGATGATGAGAAAGCTTACCTGAGACTTCACGGCCATTGCGGCTGTATGACGAGCGGGGCGATCACCAATGGCGAGGTCCATGGCTTGCAGCTTAGCGCGTTCGTCTTCGATGCGTTTGAGGGTTTGGGCCCACAAGTCTGCTTGTTCAGTATCGGCCTCCTCATCCGCCATCTCTTCCAGACCATCCTTATCAGAAGCCCAGACCTTCGCGAACGAGAAGGTCATAGCCGATGAAACCTGCTCCTCCTGAGTGATTTCTCTCTCGGTCTTGGTGATCAGGTCATCGGGTCATTTTCATAATCTATACATATAATTCAGCATGAGACGAGAAAGGTTCTAGAAGTCATGTAGTCGTACACGTTATGTCTTTGGCTCCCTCCCCTTCTTCGAAAAGAGCTCGAGCACTGTGGGTTAAGATGGAAGAGACGTCTTCGCCGGTTTCCTTGTCGTCCATCTTCTGCACAATAACGTGGTCGAGTATGAGCTTTTTCTTGCCGTTCTGAACGATTCGCTCTGTTATGACATGTCAGAAAGAAGAAGGGAGTGGAAAGTACAGAGAACAGCTTACCTTCAGCTGTGTCCTTGGCCATCAACTTGAAGACGAGACATGGTTTCGTTTGTCCGTATCGATGAGACCGTGCGATAGCCTGGAGGTGACACGGTTAGAAATCAAACTCAGAATGCAGTACAACCATGGCTCGTACTTGAAGATCCTGTGGACATGTTTAGCTTCATAAAGAGGGTCTAAAAGAAAAGTTACAGACCTGATGGGGGTTGAAATCTGGATCGAAGATGATTACAGCATCCGCACTCCAGAGATTGATTCTGACACCACCAGCTCGTGTAGAGAGGAGGTAGATAAATACATCAGAGTTCGGACGGTTGAGCTCGTCCATGCTCTTCTGGCGATCGGCCTGCTTCGTATTCCCGTCCTGAGATGATATTCATGCCTATTAGCATCTGAAGGCCCAAGACTTAGATATGAACCAACCAGTCGAAGGTACTTGAACCCTTCCCCATTTATGAAGTCTTCGATGATGTCCAAAGCAATGACGAACTGTGTACAATACACATTAGATGTAGGATAAAGAGTAGTGACCAGGATAGTTGTATACTTGACTGAACAAGAGCACCCGATGGCCACGCGCCTTCAGCTTCGGCAAGAGGACCTCCAGCAGACGAAGTTTGGCACTAGCAGCGATTAAACGCTTATGTGTCCCCTGCTGGCTTAGTCCTCTGGGTTCGATATCAGGGGAGAGAAGGTAGGGATGCTGAATACACCTAAACAAGTCAAGAATTTGGTCAAAATGAAGAGACAAAGTCGGGGCATGAGCTTACTTTCGTAACTCCATGAGAATGTTCGTTATGTTCGACTTGTTTGATGCTCCCTTAACAGATTGTCCGAGCGAACGCGTTAAACTGGTGAGGAGGGTGACATTTTTGCCTAGATAGACTATGAGCACAGGAAAGAAAAGGTTGCCTGGGATATGATCGTACTGAGGACGGATTTGTACAGCTCTTTCTGTAAAGGAGTGAGGGACAACGGGACGATGACATCGTTCTGGGAGAATAGACAGGTGTTTTCAGTTGAGCCACAGCGTCGTCGATTGGACATTATATACCTTAGGCGGCAGCTTCAACACTTCGGCCTTGACCCGTCTCAGGAAATACGGACCTAACCTCTCATGTAGGGCCTTCACCGATTCTTCGTTTAGGTTTTCTTGATCATATTCCTTCTCGAGCGCAGCAAGATCATTCCATTGGTCTGGGTCGAGGAAGTTCATGAGATTGAACAGTTCACGCATGTTGTTGTTCAGAGGAGTCTGGGACCTCGGAGATCAAGAAATAAGCAAAATGCGACAGGTAAAGCGAGCGTACCCCTGTCATGATTATGCGATGGATAGTGTTGAGCTCATTCAACTTCTTGAAAAGGAGACTGCCGTCGTTTTTGACTGCAAGATGCAACGAAGTCAGCATTTTTCCTCAGTTAACTAGAGCATGTTTGAACTAAGGCCGCTGGCCCTCATCTATGATCAAGGTTTCCCATCGATCAACGTTCTTGAAGACCGACGTAAAGTCCTTGGAGCCGCTCACGTTGTCATACGTGGTGACGAGGACATGGAGCGTGAGACTGGAAGTACCAGCAGTCGGCTGCGAGTGTCGCAACTCGTACCGTTTGATGATTTCACGACTCTTCGCTTCGCCATAAAAAAGGAACCACCCAGACTCCTCGAAAACCTTTGACGTACCTCCTTAGATGAGATATATCCCTGAGATCCTCATCGCACACTCATCCATCACCAGCACAGTACAAAGAAAAAACGGGAACAAAAAACCACCCATGGCAATCTCACACGAAGATGCCAGCTGTTTACGAAATCGTAGACCGCTCGCGAATAACGATGTTCAATCGAGGAGGGAAGTAGCCCCACAGCGACGCTTCTGCCGAAGGCGATCCCTCTGTGGCTCCCTCAAATCAACGTAGCGGATGCCAGATGCGATGATCTAAAGTTAATCATGCTGATAATATGAGATCAGCTCGTCCCTCTGCTGTTGAGAGCGTACCTGCATTTTCCTCAGCTAGATAGAAGTGACTTCATCCACTTTCTGGGGTTCATCCTTGAGCTCAGAGGTACGTCTGCCCCACAGCAGTGAAACGTCGTGGACGGACTGAATAACTAAGCGAGGCCGACAGGTGACCTGATCAGGCTCGTCAATCGTATGGGGGTGAAAGCCCATTCATCTGCTCAGACGGTAGGAAAGGCGAGTGCCGCGCAACGGAGCCTGAGCCGTTCGCTCTCGTTGAAAGGTGAAAGGGTAAGAGTTTAACGCAAGAAAAAAGGAAATGGAATCAATGACTCAAGGGGCGGCCCTGATCTTGCTTAATCGAGAACCTTTTGGTCAAACTCGATGATGCAATGGTGAAATATCACTCCCTCCAATGTTATTCGTGAAACCTCAGGCTCTAGCGTAGCTGGTTCTAATGAGTCATCAGCATGTCGACACGGCGTAATTTAGACAGACTATGAAGCACTAAGTACCTGAATGTCACGACGTGCTCGTCGTCTCCAAAGTGGCACTTGAATACAGCAGAACCTTTCAATACTGCGCCCTGCATGAAGGTATGTCAGCAGGCTCCGAGAAACATCAACAAAGACGGAGGTAT
>NW_006763162.1:0-1865 GCF_000264905.1 Stereum hirsutum FP-91666 SS1
TATCGGAAAATCGTCTCGCGTTTGACCATTTCAGCCTCGATTCAAATAGTAGCGGGCTCGAATCAACGGTGTAATTCTAGGCGTCAATCGCCGCCAAAGATTTGGGGTCAAACGACCGCACCATCCCAGAGTTTGAGCCGAAACATGCCGGTGAGTGGCCCCACCCAATACTCCCTATCGGAAAGTCGTCTCGAATTTCACCAATTCCGCCTCGATTCAACTCGTAGTGGGCTCGAATTAACGATAGGATACTACGTATTAATCGCCACTGAAGGGTTGCATCGAAACGTTAGCGTCATCGTAGAGATTGAGGCAAAATGTGCCGGTGAGTGGCCCACCCATTGTCCCAAGCCTGAACTCGTTTCGCATTTAATCAATTTCTCGTCGATTATGATGGTGGTGTGCTCGAATTAACGGTGCGTTTCTAGGCTTGAATTGCCGTGAAAGACTTGGGTCGAAACGATCACGCTATGGTGGATATTGAGGCGAAACGTGCCGGTGAGTGGCCCCACCCACTCTCCCCTTGCCTGAACTCGTTTCGCATTCAATCAATTTCGCGTCGATTGCGCTGGTAGCGGCCTCCGATTGACTGTGGGATCATAGGCTTTAATCTCCGTGACAGACCTGGGCTGAAACGTCCACGCCGTTATAGAGATTGGGTCGAGACTTGCCGGTGAGTGGCCCACCTGCTCCCCCTGACACAATGTCATTTCGCATTCAATCCATTCCACGTCGATTTGGATGGTAGCACACTCAAATTGACGGTATGATTCAAGGCTTCGATAGCCGCCAAAGATTTGCGGCGAAACGACGGCACCACTCGAGAGATTGAGTCAAAACATCTCGGTGAGTGGCCCACCCATTACTCCCTATCGGAAAATCATCTCGCGTTTGACCAATTCCGTATCGATTCAAATGGTAGCGGGCTGTTCAGGATGATACAGGGATAGGAATCGCGGTGTCTTGGGGTAAGTGGTGCCTTCCACTCATATGCACTTAAGAATTTGTGGCACTCACTCGCTTTTTGTCAGACAGCCTTCGTGTCATGCTCAAAATGTTTCTGGAGGAGTACTCCACCATCAGCGACACGCGCGCCACCGCTATCGCTGTGATCGTCATTATGAATGATGTTCGTGGGTCCACCTAGGTGCACGGTGCGTTCTCCGACCCCGAAAGTCTAGCAAGACTTTGGACTTGGTGATCTTATGTCTACTCAGACCACTGAGGACTTTGGTTCTAATGGTTTTCTATCCCAGTTGCCCACAGTTGACGATGGTCCGCCTGGGGGCATGATGCACCCTCTTAACATAGTGTGCTTTTTTCATTCGATTTTTTCGCCTTTCATTTTTTGGTGGAAGGCACTCTTTACCACCCAAATGGAGTGTCTCTGTTGAGGTTGGGGCTTTCGGACGTGTTTCGCGTCCGGAATTCGAGGTCACTCACTTACCTCTTCGCACCTGCCACCGATTTTTTCCTCTCCACATGCGGTTTTTATTGCCATTGAACACTCCTCATACGCAGGGCATCCGTCGAACCCTCATCGACATTGGTGGGCACGGTATTGCGCTCGCAATACCGGTTTATGTCTGCGAGGCGCACGTAGCACCATAATATAGGTGGCAGATAATTTTTTTTCTCATGATTTTTCGACTCGACTGGGCAGTTTGCAGGTGCGCACCATTAGTGTGGGACAGGTGGATTAGTGGGAACTTGGGTACGGGAGAGGGACGGGCCACTCGAGTGTGGCGTGAATTAGGCGCCTGTTTATGTAATCTGCAGCTCACGCGTGAGCTGCTCTCTACTGGTCAGCTTACCTCTGTAATTGTGTAGTATGTCTGATAGAAGTTATTATGCAGCACGGCACC
>NW_006763162.1:2085-22298 GCF_000264905.1 Stereum hirsutum FP-91666 SS1
CTCATGATTTTTCGACTCGACTGGGCAGTTTGCAGGTGCGCACCATTAGTGTGGGACAGGTGGATTAGTGGGAACTTGGGTACGGGAGAGGGACGGGCCACTCGAGTGTGGCGTGAATTAGGCGCCTGTTTATGTAATCTGCAGCTCACGCGTGAGCTGCTCTCTACTGGTCAGCTTACCTCTGTAATTGTGTAGTATGTCTGATAGAAGTTATTATGCAGCACGGCACCTGGGTCATATGACTGCCTGTGATTGTAGACGACCCTATGTATCATGAAACCAGCCACAGCTCGTGAGCGGGTCTGAATATGTGTACAAGATCACTTTTGGTGGTAAGTTCGGTTCGGAGTGTAAGTTCGCTTTGCTGTTGCCTTGACCTTTTGCTCAGGGTAAATGATCTTGTGTCAGTAACTTCGCTTGCTCACACGTGTATAAGGCTAGACTATGGTAAGTTCGTTTGGTAGCTTAAGTTTGTTTCTGCACGTCGGCCGAGCATACTCAAATGTGTATACGCGTAGACTATAGTAAGTTCGTTTCCTCCGTTAAGTTCGTTTCTGGATACCGGATGGGAATACTTATATGTGAATACCTGTGGATTACAGTAAGTTCATTTCTTCCGTTGAGTGCGTTTCTATGGGCGTGATATTGTATAAAAACTCGGACGCCGGAAGTGAAAATATATGGACGAGATTGCGCCGAAGTTCTGAACTTCCACAAGGTTGCACACAAGTGAAATCTCGCACAACAGTAGATTCCTTAGAGTTGATGAAACAATGATAATGCCCATAAGTAGATCCGTTAGGTACTCGCAAGTTGCACCACGCGCGGAAGTGCAACCATGGTATGGCACACAAGTCGGGTATAAGTCGGCTAAGTACCACACATGTAGAGGGTTAGCACCTTACAAGACTGAAGCCGGTCACTCTTCCACGCACACATATGTACTGTTCCTCTTGGATGATCGCTCTCGATCTTGGGTATGGCTTGTTGCCTGTGGCTTGCTAGGGGTATGATTTATTTGTCAATCCCCTGGAGCCCTCCGGAATGTCATTTGACATTTCACCGGGACGGGGTCAATGGTGACGGCTGCAACGGCAGCATGTTTATTATTTCCGCAATAAAACATTGGTTTATGACTGTCATGTCACTGTCGAGAGTAGAACTTGAGCGGCAGTGGCCGACAACTGTATAGCTGCTTAATCAGCCATCCGTGGCTGATGTTCGGTCCTATCCGTATAAACTATACAGCTCGGTGTCTTTGTCGTCCCGACCTTGGACAAAGCCCACACTGTCCTTCGAACTGCTTGCTTGAAGTTATCGCAATGCTAAAAAGCTGCTGTCTGTGTGATGGACAAAGCTGTCTGTGCGTAGAAAAGAGTGATGTCGTGTGAACTTGCCTGGTTTTTGAACCGGCGGAAATGGTCTCGGCCTTGTACGGTGGACTTGAATTATCACCTTGGACAATCGTCGAACTTGCAGCGCTCTGACCATACACATCAACTCCTCACATATACTTGGAGCCCATTAGTTTGCTAGTACTAGGTATATAATGCTCGTACTGTGATCCGGGTCCATCTGACTGTTCTGACAGTCATCTAGGGGTGATCATCGTCAAATTGCGAAGGTGCCCGTACACCCTGTTTCCCTGGGCCTCTGTCGGTGCTTTTGTACGTCTGCTCATGCCATAGCACTAAAAGCACCAACCTTGGTTCAATTTCTGATGGCTCTCTATGTGCTTAGACCAAACTCGACTGCCAAGCGATCTCGACACATTCCGACCCGTCCTCGGAGGCTAGAAGGCTAATTTGGTCAGTGTGTTAATATATTGACCACACGATCATTGCTCCTCCTGACACATACTATATGAAGATGGACGGAACGAGCGGTGTTCATACCTTCCTCATCAACGCTCACAAAATCTTACGCGAAGCCAATTTTATCGTCCTGTCTCTTCCGAATGCCGATCGGCATGCGGTTGAGCGTACCACACGCCAGCTTGAGGCCGTACAGGCTGTTCTTCGCAGTCTCGACGATCCTTACACCTCAGAAGCAGAACGTATCGCTTTGATCGACGGTGTATCTTCTTACATCGCACCTCTTCAGCATTTTCTAGACCATCCGCCACCGCCACCATCCTCAAACATTCCTCGTCACTACACTGGCCTCCCAGGTAGACCACGCTACGTTCTCGATCTTGCTCGTGCGCAATGTCTCCATGCCCTAGGAGCATCCTGGGAGTCGGTCGCAAAGGCTATGGGAGTTGTTCGTCTAACTCTGTATAACCATTTGTGGAGGGCTGGAGTTGATACCTCCGTACCTGCTTATACCGAGATATCGGATGAACAGCTGGATGAGGTGATGGCTGAGCTTTCTCTCGAGCATCCATTCGATGGTGCAGGTATCATGCGTGGACATCTTTTGAGCCGAGACATACGGGTTCCGATTAAAAGAGTTCAGGAAAGTCTCAAACGCGTTGATCTCATCGGCGTACTTACGAGGTAGTTTTTTTTTCTTCGTCGTCATTTCTGCTTCCTCTTGTAGGCGCTGCTCGCTAGCGTTGTTTACAAGCCGAACATCTTGACTTGAACGAAATCGTAGCCTCCCATATGATAGGCGTCATCTTGGCTTGAAACCATGCTGGCGAACGGCGTCTCATCATTTCGTACCTGGCTCATGCTCTCTTCTCTCATCAGATGGGCTGGTATCATCAAACGACGGGTATATCGAGTTCGAGGGGCGATGGCACTGTGGCATCAGGACGGAAATGAGAAGCTACGGCCCTGGGGATTCTGGATCCATGGCTGCGTTGACGGCTTCACGAGGCTGATAATTTATCTGGAGCTGCGATTAAATAAGCGCTCGAAGACGGTAGAGGAGATCTTCATGGACAGTGTTCAGAAGTTCGGTTGGCCAAGTCGCGTTCGAGGAGATTTTGGGAAAGAGAATAACGGTATTGAGAGACGGATGATTGATCACTGGGGTATCTTGCATCGAGCATACATTCGTGGCTGGTCAGGCCATTTTCTCTTTCATTTATATCCGCCTGGTGACTGATGTCTGCCAATTTTTGACAGGTCACTTCACAATGTTCGAATAGAGCGTCTGTGGCGGGATATTCGCAAAGGGACCATCGAGACATATAGGCAGATATTCGATTACATGGAAAAGGCTGGCCTATTGGACATGACCAATCGCATCCACAAGATCTGTCTTATTCTCGTCTTCTTCGATCGCATACAGGCGTCACTCAACAGGACGACTGAGGCATGGAACCACCACCGCATTCGAACGGAGCATTATCAGAGCCCTGTCGTACTTTTTGAGCTGAGCCGGGAGAGAGGGTTAAGGGAGGGTTGGTGGCGTCATGACCCTGGGGATCCGGTGGATATTGCTGGAGATGAGTTTTATGGAGTAGATGGTGACGCCCCCTTACCTCCTGCAGACGAGATTCGAGCTGAGTGTCGACCACCGCGGGAAGAGGGAGAGCCAGAAGAGGACGAGATTATTGACGGGAAGATGGAGGAGCTTGAATGGGCCCACGGCTTGCTGGACGGAAAGATCGACTTGGCAGAGGATGACATGAATTGGGGGATCAATGTATTTAGTCGGGCTGTACTTCTCTTGACTGCGTTAGTCGAGGAGCACGGTGGAATGCCCACCTCTCATACCGATAATTCATAGTTTTTTTGATATTCCAACTGAATATGTCCCGGAGTACACAAAATGTACCATCACGCGCTGACCGCTGTGGATTTACAAAGTACTTTAGGTCCTGTACCGGCAACAGCTCAAATCGCTACCCTTGACCGCTCTCGGCATATCCCATAGACTTATGCATGTATAAGTAAGCCTTCAAACTTGCAGAAAAAGCACGGGACACATTTGGTTTAACTTCAAATCCTGAAGCTCAAGAGCAAAGGAAACAAACTTTGAATCCAGCCTGGCCTGACTTGTACAAGTTCATATTCCCCAACCCGACACGGCCCTTCAAGTTGACTTCTCTGACCAGTCATCTCATAAATTACATCACAAAGCACCCGAGTGAGATGCTATTTTATATGGCACGTCTGCCCAGTACATCCACAACACAATATTCTCCACGTTCACGTCCTCGTTTATACAGTTTATACATCCATTCTTGAGGTAGCTTGAACTGTTTGACTTGTCTTGCTGCTCACCGGGGTGGCCGCACTCGCTGGCAGAGAATCTCAATGCTTAAAGGATAAAGCCTCAGATCAATGCCGACGTTCAATTAGTACCATGACGCTCGAACAAGGGCGACCAAGTCGAAACTCGGGTGCCAATGTATCTTTGGGCCCATATACTCATACAGATCAGGCTCGTTGTGACTTCAATGTCGATCTTAGCATGGTCGAAATCGAAGATCAACCAAAACGTACGAGAGGAGAAGTTGAAGCTATAGAGCGTCAGTTCATTCCTATTGCATATATCCAATGTCCAGTATGCTGTTCATATGAATTCACACATCGTGCTTTGGTGACACGTTGATTTGTCCTCCTCCTAATGCATACATTCTGTCACGAGGATGTGTATGTGTCGTGCAGCAGTAATAAAGCTCGCAAGAGCCATGAACGTCACCGCAAATGTGGTCCAGCATGCACAGTCTTTCGGAACCAATATGTCGCAGGTCGAAGCTTCAAACGGACGAGCGCGTACAACTAAGCCCACAACTCTAATCCGAAAGGTAAAACGAACAATCCAAGACCGAGCATGATCGGAAAAGAGAAAAAACAAAGAGAGGAGGGAGATAAGGAAAGAAAAAGAACACACTGGACGCCTAGTAAACGCCTTCTCCCTCGTCCTCCCACTCGTGTATGCCACACAAAAACCGTCCTGTACACCTGCAGTCAAATCTTCCTAACAGTCAGATATTTTGAACCTGAACGTTCCTGTTCCTAGCGCCCAACAATTGTGGCATGACCGCCGGTAGATAAGGTTCGAATTCGGCCCCATAGCCTGACAGACCTTCACCCACGTCGTGATGAGATAGCGCGGCAGCATGGCATCACCGGGATCGACTGGGCTGTCTTTGGACACAGATATACATTAGCCACGTCAAACTCTTGAGGTGCCATAACAGGGAAAAGATAAACATACTTTGTATTTGGATCAACTGCTCGACGAAGACTTGTGAGTCTGGCCTGAACACGTCTCGTCTCACCGCGATCGCTATAAGCGGAGAAGTGTAGTCAGCGCATTGAACCTTCGATGACTTGAAAGAATCAATAGGGGAAGGGGAAACCCGACGCACCAATCAAACCAGCACACTCCATCGCCTTGACTTCATATACTCCGGTCAATTCACATTCTTGAGGAGATTCAGCAGCAAGGGCATGATGCTCGAGTAATGCTATTTCGACCACGATCCATCCAGCCAGGCACAACGCCACCCGACACGAGAAAAAAATACAACGTCAACAACACAACTCCAACCCACAACTTCGACCACCGACGCAAAGCGAAACAGAGAAAAATTCACCTTCGCGAACGCATCCTCACTCGCATCTGCAACCATCGCCAACGTCGTAATCACTTGCTCTTGCATATATCTCTTCACGCCCGTCCCATTCTCGTTCCCAGCCCCATTCGCATCCGCGTTCGCAGGAGAGAAGCCAGCAGGAATAAGAAGCTTGAGGAGCCGCTCGACTATAGGACCGAGGTAAGGGATGAGCGTGTCGCGCTCGACGCCTTCACAGAAGTTGATGAGGGCAGCTGCGGCGTGGGCGTGCACTCTGTTACCGACGAGGCACAAGAACAGGTCAAAGTCGGGATGGTGTACCATAAGAATACCAGTCGAACAAAGAAGAGTTTGGGTAAAGAACGAACGAAAGTCAACGAAAGGTCATGAAGGGCGAAACGAATGGGTCAAGGGCGGCTGATAGAGTCGGAGAAATGGTACAGAACGGGCAGAATGGAAGCGGTGGAAGATGTGGGCAATAAAACTCATAGATCGGAGACATGTACCTCGACTCGGGAGCCTCGAGCGTAGGGATGAGTACTGAGAACAGCTGCTGATGGACTCCGCCTGGATGACTTCCTAAGCAGCGACAACGGAGCACATCATCGGTCTCCATCTACGCTTCGCCAAAGTACATGTTAAGAGCCCGACGTACCTCGTGATCAGTACAGAGTTGACCGCTAGATGGATGAGGTTGTAGGATTAGTTCAGGTGATCAAGGAATGGGAGATGAGGGGAGGGAAGTGTAGAAGGAGACACGGAGGGATACTGGGAGAAAAACGGAGGGTTAAGAAGAGGACGTACACGCATTGACAAGCCGCATATCGGGCCCTCGGATATGGATCGCTGAACAGTGGCAAGATCAAGCTACAAAACAAAACAAAAAATACTGTCAGTATTTCGTCCGCATAGCGCCACCACTACAGTCAAACTCCCTGCCGGAACTCTCTCTCCCATTGTCTACGTTTGTCGCTTTCTGAGAACATCCTGACGTGACAAATCGTCACTGTACCGCCCTCTCTACAATCCGTCGTCCCTCGTCTGAGTGACAGATTCACGCTCTACGACATAAGCGAGCAACATGGTCAATCCTCGTCCAGCTCATCCACACTCTGCAACCCCAGCGACATCCCCACTCCCCTTCCTGAATGACACAGCAACCAAACCAATGATTCACGAAAAGAGACAAAAACACGGTGGAGAACGGCAAATAGAAGAAAAGGAAAGAATGAGGTATGAAGGAAATGACGTACCCAACGACCTTCCCCAGCTCGTTCTGCATCACCTTACTCGCTCCTTCGCCTACCGCCGCGATGGCCATCAAGCCCGCATATCGCAACCTCCAATCGTGGCTCACCTATCGCCACAATCGAATCCAACATAACAGCACCAGCACACCATCGCACCGTCACATCGATACGTACCATCGCCGTCACGAGTAGCAGCACCGAAAGTGAATAGGTCGAATCAAACAAACAAAACCTGTCGGCTTCGAAGAACGACCCGAGAAGAATGATGCAATGAAGATGATAATGATAACGAAAAGAAGAGGAACGAAGGGGACGAGGAAGACGATAGTTAGAACGACGTACCAACATGCCCGGTATCAACTGGAACGCAGCGGGGAGCACCGCTTTCCCGCCGACGGCGCACGCGAGCCTGTCGAGCGACTGTTCTTAGATGTGGGGATAGGTATCATCTGTCCGCTCGTCGGAAGGCTAGGTTGCGTTCGCGGTTTGATCGGAACGTGCGAGGTTGGTGATGTGAGCGGTTGGTGGTGAGTAGAAATTTCGTCCGTCGAGTGGAGCGGAGTGGGTAGTTTATGGGATGGGAGGAAGTAGGTAGTATCGGTCGTATCGGGGCGTGCAAAAAGCAAAAGATGGTCAGCTTCTGTTAGATTCATAGGAATGATACAGAGACATGGGGATGCGAATGAGCGATACAAAACGCCCCAAAACGTCAGATCGACATATACGTCCTTCCAGAATCCCAGATTCCCCAGCGCGAAGCACCAATCCTCCGTCTCGCCACTTCAGCCGAACCGGGGAACTTCAAACCACTCCATCCACGAGAAAATCTACCAACAAAAAGAAAAACAAAAGACTCACATCAGCCTCCAACCACCCGCTCAGCTCCTCCTGCCTCACATCAATCACCTCCATCCCGCCCAAACACCCCCTGACCAAAAGTTGCAACCCAGCCCTCCGTCCTCATCACCATCCCCGGTTTCGCCTCTCTCAAGCTGATCATAAACTCCAGCACGGCCTTCCTCACCTCCTCCACTTCGAGGTCCTGTTCGTCTTGCGGGCCGTCTTCCGCGCCGGAGGAGTGGGAATGGGGAGAAAGATGGGACGGAGATAATGAGAATGTGAACACGCCGGAGGAAGGGCCGGAAGAAGAGGGGGGGAAGGGACGAGCAACGGTGGGTGTGGGGCCTGGGTCTGCACTGAAGAGGATGAGACCAGGGAGCCAGCGAAGGAGGGCGGGGAGATGGGGTGCGAAGAGGGAGGGAGAAGAGGTGGCGAGTGGGGTTAGGGTGTTTAGGAACCTGTTGTGGCGGTGGCGTTGGACGATATATTAGAAAATATCAGTGAGAAGAAAATGAGAGGAGGGTGTGAGGGGCGTACCGAAGGAGTTGGGAGGCGGGGAGAGAAGGGAGGGTGTCGAGGATTGGATACATTAATTTGAGGGCGTGGGGCAGCGCGTGTGGCAAAAGGGCGGAGAGGTAGAAGGGCGGAGAGGTAGGAGACGGCGCCTGTGAGGGCTGCGTGTCGAACCTACGGCAGGAAATGATAGTTAGAAAGAAAGGGACGCGGTGGTTATGAATGGGCGAAGGGAGAAAAAATATGGATGAAGTAAGTCGGTTACATCGAGTTGTGGCGACGGCGTAATCACGCCATCAGACCAGGAGGGGAACGGCTACGACAGACAGCACGCCCCAATAGTCCATGAAATTTCGAGAGTAAAAAAAGTAAGTAGAACACTCACATTGACACTCTGCGGATCCTGCAATCCCCTTCCAAAGACCTCGACGACCGCCTCCGTCTGCAAACCCAACACTAGATTCGGACACCCTCCAAACACGCTAAATGTGCTCTCCCTCTGCCCTCGCTCACTCGAGTTCATCATCTGACATGCCTGGGCCTAAAGTGCGTGCCACAGTCTTCCTCGGGCCACGAAGCTATTTGTGAGATCGGAGACGGTGTCGACACATTTGCGGCGGACCATGGGACGAGGGTTCATGCGTGTGTGACGGAGTGGAAGGGGAGACGTTCAAGGGCGGTTAGGGTTTGAGATGAGAGATAGTCGTACAGGGTGAGGTGGGAGGATGATGAATGTAGTTTGTGGGCCGGAAGGGACGAAGCCGGGTGGAAGAGGAGATGACCGTTGAGGATGAGAAAGAACGATCACATCTAGTGCAGTTTCAGTAGAAATTCAACGAAGAAATGAAGATAAGACTTACGAATTCAGTATCTGCACGAGTGGCGAACGGAGTCAGTCCGAGCCCGTAGACCTCGGGCGTCTGCTGCAAGCCTCTCGTCAGCTGCCTTGTCTGCACTACCAATCCCTTGAGCATCCATAGAGCAAAGTGACATCCAAAAGGGTTGATCAGCACGTTTGGACTGTACGTCTGCCTCGCACGACAGATACTGACTGCTGTTGAGACATGGTAGGCGAGATCGAGAGACACACGAGCAGAGCTAATGTCACGGTTGTTGCCATATTGCCACACCGCGAAGTTCGCATATGAGGGCCCGAAACAGCATAGCATATATAACTAAGAAACACAGACCACAGTTTGAGCATCACAGAGCCTTAGTTTGTCTTCAAAAGTCGGGACTCAGGAGCAAAGGAGCAAGTTTTTTTTTTTTTGCAAAGATGAAGTGAGACGTTTGGCCGTCACAAGTGTGACATGACGCGTTCGTGTTTTCTATGACACACCGACGCGACGCGCTCTCCGCTACTTCAACCGCCACTGCTGCAGACTATGCCAGAGCTCCCGGAGATCTTCTCCTCAGATCGCACATTTCATCATGCTGCTGCTCATCTCGAAAAGCAAGGTGTACAAGTCTTCGGAGCTCCTCTAGTCTCACTATGGCACGATCCTACAGCTCCTAAGGCAACACTGGGCGCTGAAGACGACTGCACAAATGCCGATATTGATGGTGATAGTGACAGTGGCAACGGGATTATTGACGAGCAGGAGGACAGTGTCAATGACACTGGTGAAGGATGTGTTGTTGAGCTAACTGCATCCGATGCACCTCTAGTCAAACGCGGCAGTGGAACGGTCTCGCAGTCTCATGTTTATCCTCCTCTCCCTGGCACTTGTCCCACACTTGATGACCGCAATCAACTCGCCTCAGACAACCAGTTTATCTCACAGCAAAACGCGAAAAATAAGCGGACTGCAAAATCTGCAGGTTCCGAATTTGTTAAGATTCCGTTCAAGGAGCTGCCATATACGCCTATGCCACCCGAGCGTTTGTAATCGCTAGTACTTGACAAAGTGACGCATACGCCGCGGACACTCCTGATCCATTTTGGTCTGATGGTCGTTCAGGTGAGTGTTTCACATTACTATTCCTGTCCGCGATTCACTCCTCACCTCATTCCGCTTTCCTCTTCGTCAGATACAGTATCTTCTCCACACTTGCCTGCAAGTATACACTGCATCGCAGTGGGCATACCTGAAGCTCGTTCCACACAAAGTATGTATATCCATCTTCCCATATATCTAACGCTTGTGTTCATTAACATCTTATGTGTATTGCCAATCAAGACCCGGATTTTCAAGGTCACCGTTGCATTTGTTTTTGAAGGTTTCACCCTAGCGTTTTTGACACGTAGTCATCTACTACAGGTACGTTTTCAACATGCCACACTATCCTTACATATGTTTTATAATATACGCATGCAATGAACAACTCCATTGCATCATCAGTTTCACTATTGAATCTGTCAATTCCGTGTTCCGTTCATTCTCTCACCACTTTTTGTGTCCACAGCTGTACTGGCTCGACTCTATAGAGCATATGCCCGTCCGGCATGCTTGTATCCTGACCGCATTTGACGTTTTCCTCAAATCTGTCGCCGATTGGATAGACCAGCGTCGGAAGCGACGTTGCAATCGCTCTAAATTAGCCTTCATGGTCATTCGTGGCACTGATGGCCCGCTTCCTGGGATTGGAAAGTACACGATTCAGGAGTTGATGTTCATGGCGGGTGTGTGGACATACCCTCATTTATCCTGAAGGCCTCAACGTTTTTTGATCCGAATTATAACATTGGGTCGTTTGCATTCTAGGTCTATGGCTGGGACTTACAGAGGCGCAATTGTTCGATGTCCCATCTCGTGTGGCGAGACTCATTGCTGCTTATCGCCACCTTATACTCGGTCTCCCTCAGATGTGGTAAGTCGGAAAGGTTGTGTTCTGCTTTGCTTATTTTGGCTGGACTGAATCTGAGTGACCTGAATGACGGTGATCGCATGTAGGAACGATGTCGTCCGCCCTGCAATGCAAGGTACACTCCTTGCCCCCAGCCTCGTCCAGCGCCAAGCGTACGGACGCTCTCTTCGCGTTTACGGCAAGTTGAATATCAAGATACCGCTCCGTCTTGCGAGTCTTGCTGACGAGTATGAGGTATGTCCAGCTTGTGGCGCCTTATTCTCCCTTCGTTAACTCCTCTCTGTACTTGTTTCCGTTTGATTTTTCCGTCTCACTCTTCTGTTTCTGGTAGAAAAATCGAGACTATGACGTGTTTGATTGGTCCTTGATCGCACTCGACTTGAAGCAACCTCGTAATTTAGGCCACCTTATCTCGCCTACACTGTGGCCGAAGTTATCAGGAGATACAAGTGCGAAGATACAGGATGATCCACTGACACAGTACTTCCGGTCCCGAGGTCCGTATTTCGTTTATTTCTTCTTTTCCGCTTTGTGTATTGTGTACATGTCTCCGACTTCATCTGGCCTGTAAATCTACGAGAATCTTGCACGATACTGAAAAAGTGTTTCTTCCCGGTCCTAGGAACTGATTTGGATCAGACTTACCTCAATCCAAATGCGTATACTTGCCTTTTCCCTGCCGCGACGAAAGTTCTTTTCCCTCGCAAGCCGTACACGTACTATGAGCGTAGTGAAAAAGATGCTAAGAAGGCTGAGGCGGCTGAGGCTGAGGCAGCTGTGGCTGAGGCAGCTGTGGCGATAGGGGTATTGGGGGATGTGAAGGGCGATGATAGCAATGGTGATGGAGAGAGTGCTGAGGGCTCCATGATGGTGACAGAGTCTACGAGTGCGGTTGTGAGAAGAAAGGGTAAAGGAAGAACGTATGTCTGGTCCCTGACGTCTATACCAGGTGTTCGTACACTTGCTACACCGAATGACGGTGAGCGAGAGGCTGGTTCATTCCAGTATACTGTGGCCCATTCGTTGGATGTCGCTATTGGTCCGTTGGAGTACGGCGGCCTTGCGATCCCTCGAAAGGCCATCAACGGACATACAGTACAGTGCGTGCTCTTTCTTTTTCTTGTCCCCCGACATCTCTCTTGTTATTGTGTTATTGTTATCTTCTATCTTCGTACTACTTTGTGTGAACACTCCGTTTCAAATTAATGCTAATGTATCTTATTTGACATAGTGTTCTTGCCTGTTGGGGCGATCCGAACCCAGACATCCCTCTTCGACACACTATTGAGGCTGTCAAAGCCGTGCACCGGAAACTCCTCCCTGAAAACTTCAGACACCAAGTCCCTGAGGAGATCGAAAAGAAGAACACCAAGAAGATTGGAATCGTCCTTTCGTCCCGACGACCTTTGGAGGACACCCGCGACCATCGAAGCCAGACACTATGCTCCGCTTCTCCCACCATTTTGCCGTCGTCGCCCTCTTCTAGCTCTGGCGCTATTGCTATTCCACGTCCGATTCGGAAACGGAGGACTGCTGATGCTGTAGTACGGGAGGGAGGTCTTGAACTCGTTCCTAAGAAACGGACCAGGACTGAGCGAGGAATTGAGATGGATCACAGGAAACACCCACTTGATGATCTCTATGGCAGGAGGCTGACTTAGACTTAGCGCTAGAGTACCTGTTTATTGTTACTTAAAAGTTCAATGGATTCATCATAGCCTTCCTTTTCCTTCGTAACATTCATTTTGTTGGCTCTTTTTGTAGACCATAGTAGCTCGAGCTCAGCTCGAGTGACCTGAATCTAACGTCTTGAATCGTCGGGATCGAATATGACTCTGTGAAAAAAGTTACTCCTTTGCTCTTGAGCTGTGAGTTTTGTAGATAAATCAAGGGGTTGGAGTTCTCGAAATATGGTCTGTTTCTCTTAGTTATGCATGCTCAATTGTGTATGGCACACACATATGCAAACTCTGAACTTGAAGTACTTACAGTGCCATAAACCAGTACTCATGAGTACTTACCTGTACGAGTGGGACTTGGGACTTCTCACATATTTCTTTCCTTTGCTCTTGGTTTTCGAGTTTTGAAGTTAAACTAATACATTCTGGTGCTCATTTTGCCCTGTTTTTCTCTTCATTATTTGTGCCAAGGTAGATATAGACGAAGAATGGGAAGGGGTGAGGCGGGCCACCGGCATTTCCCGGTGTCCGGATCCCTGTATTTCGCATCTTTGTCCTTTTCCTTCTCCTTCCCTGTTCACAACGCCTGCTCCTCATCTCACACCAGGTGAGTGTGATATCATAACAAGAACCTAGCTACATTTGAATCTGATCTCCTTGCTGCATTCAAGACCATACTATACCTCTACCTCTTAGAGCACATTCTGTGTTCGAAGTAATTATAATCGAATTTAACTCCCTTAAAATTTTGTCTCCTTTGCTCTTGAGCTGTGAGTTTTGTAGACAAATCAAGGGTTTACAGCTCTTGAAACAAGGTTCATTTCTCTTGGTTATGCATGCTCAGCTGTGTAGGGCACACATATGCAAACCCAGGAGTACGGTGACACCCATGTGTAACTGTGTAACCAGCCCTCAGTGCTTACCTGTACGGGTCGGGGCTTCTCACGTAATGTTTTCCTTTGCTCTTGGGCTTTTGATTTTGAAGTCAAATCCATAGATCCTGGTGCTCGTTTTGTCGTGTTTTTCTCCTAGTTATTTGTGCCAGGGTGAATAATGATGGACATGGGGGAAGGGTGTGCGACACGCCACCGGCATTTCCCGGTGAGAGTCTCCTTTTCCTTGTCTCAGAGCGGGCGACGATCGAGCCTTGTCCTTGTACGTGACAGATTCACTGCTCACAAATGAAGCTCCTCATAATGGAGATCTCTCTCTGATTATCACTCATATCTGTGTATCATAGTGTAGTGCTGCAGGCTCCGCGGTCGGAAGTCAAGCTCACAACTCATAAGGGCAAACAGAGGACAAAAGTAATGGTGGAGCATAGAGCGATAGCATGGGAAATACGCATAGGGAATAGCAAAGGCATAAAGACATGAAAGAAATAACATAGAGACATATGATCGTAACATGGGAGAAGACATAGACATAGACATAGACTTGTAAGTCTGTGAGTCGTACACACTACCACATGATTCTACATGGTGTGACGGTCAACGCCTGATTTTATTCGAGTATAACATGAGACTCACTTGGGTACGATTGATTGACACGAAGGAGCCTTCAATTTTGCACAGTGTTGATTAAAGCCATGATACTTTGACATAAGCTGGCCCACTCGTTTCCGTACTGCATGTTCTTATCTGGGTGATATACCTAACAAGAATTCAGACTTAGGAAAGCGGACACGCAGGACACAATAGGGAATATAATAGCACAATGGTACTCACACGTGCAAGAAGACGGCGCTGGGATGTGACAGAAGCCTGGACAATCGTCGAGAGTTGAATGCGTCTAGCAGGGTCAGGGTGTGGAACTCGTCGAAGTAGATCAGAGCGGAATTCATGCCAAGGGATACGACGAGCTGAGCTTCGTCTCGACGGTGAGACACGCTCCGATGTTGCATCAATGAATCGGCGATATGAGATCATCGTAGATGCTGATAGTACGAAAGTAGAGGTAGAGGGCTGTGCGGTTGAAGTCGTAGTTGTAGAGGCGCCAGCGGTGGTCGAGAGAGGTGGATTGGAGTGAGACGGAGTAGGTACAGAACCGGAGGTACCAGTCGTTGAGGTGTTAGTAGTCGACGCAGGATATGGGCGTGTACGTTCATCATCGCTAGAGACGTATATGTACTCATTGGGAGTAGAAGACGATCCCCAGGCAGATTGACGAGGTCGTGCTTGCGGGGTAGGACGAGGTCGCGGTTGAGTGCGGGGGAATGTCGATGAATAGGATGGTGGAGGACCTGTTTTCGGAGGTTCGGTTTATATCAACTTGAGAATGTCCTCGAAATAATGAAAAAAGACTCACGGTTCGAAGTGGGTTCTTCGAGTGGCGTAGATTGTCGTGGCGTAGGTTGTCGTCTATGAGAGCCTCCAGAGCAGAACGTACGAGTCCCATACTTCTCCTGCAGGAACTGTCTAATCGTCTCGGCGTACTCACCGTCCGAAATATCGGATCCTGACGAGGTCGAAGAAGGCACATATGCATCAGAGGAATTATTGGGTTTAGACGATGGTGCAGGGCTAAGAGATCGCCTTATTATTATTGGACAGCACAACTCAGAAGATGAACAGTGCCTACGCATCCGTGTTCGTCCCAGCAGAACCCCTACGCTTTCCCCTCCCACCTCTCCCTCCACGACCACGACGACCACGACGACCACGACTACTCTTACCACGAGCAGTACCCTCCTCCTGCACTGGTTCACCGTCATCCCCACCACCGTTGCTTTGAACATCAGCAAACTCCCCAGTACCTCCAGTCGTCTCAGCGCTGGCTTTGGTCGCAGTACTTGCACGAGTACTACGGCGGCTGTTGATTTCCGATTGATTTTCCTATCCAATTAAGACGTCGAGGTCGAGTGAATAACAAAAATAAGCCAAAAAGTCATCAGAGAAGGTGATAATAGAGAACGAACCTCTGCATCACCAGTACTTGGGACATCATTCCTTGCCGGAGTAGGTTTCCCCTTCCACTTCTACAACAATACCCGAATATCAGCACAGTACTTGAAGTAAACAGAATATACACATGAATACACGCACGGATTTCCGACAAGATTCAATATACTTGGACGCCTCCCTACAGAACGTCTGAAGTATGGAAAATATAGCGTAGTAGCTGTCATCGTCCATCTCGTAGTGATCCAGGAATGGTATAAGCAACGCATCGATAAACTTCGCCAACCCCCATTTCCCTAGACGCATATTGTCTGATTTCATCTGCGAGTGATCAGAGGCTGAGCCGAAGTCGGCATCCAGTGCCTGAAGTAGGGCCCCAGGCGAGTCTTGTTTCAAGACGAACGAAGAGGCACAGAGATGATCCCAATTGTTCTGGGTAGCGATCTGGGCACATATGGGAAAGACAACAGAAAGAACATATGAGACAGTCTCATCAAACACAATAAAACCTATGTTAGTCACTCACTGCGAAGCATTGCGAAGTGGACTTATCCAGACGAACAACGGAGCTAATGAAGTCGCGGAATCCGTCAGGCGAATACATATCTGGGCCAGGAGTGTCGGAGTCCTCCTTAAACTTAACGATAAGCTTGTACAGATTACCGGTGAGTACGATGAGTTCATCCTGCGATGGGCGAGGGAACTGAAAGCTAATTGAAGGGAGTAATCTGTAAGCAATGCACAGGCCATCGATGATGAAGCCTAGTCCCTTAGGACCAAACTTGATCATGGTAGAGGCATCTGGGTCGTCCAGCATGGAGTTGAAGAACGAGATGTTGTTGAAGAAGTCAGTGACGGATGCCCAGACGATATCCGCCGTAATGCCTTAGGAAATGTGTGTCAACGATCGTCGAATACGAATACTGGTAGTACGAGACAAAGTATACGAAGACGAAGAGCATAGAAAGATAGAAATCTCACCTTCCGGGTTCTTACAGAAGAGATCGTACAGGATCTGCACGCTACTCTTGGCCTTATAACCGTCCATGTAGAGATCCGCCGGGACGAGAGGCCACTAGTTAGGGAAACAATGTGAATCGGGGGATCAATATATACGGCAAAACAAGAAGGGTGACAAGAAATACCATGGACGAAGGCTTAGCAGGTTGATGGACGTTGGTGACAGCACGCATGAGATCGTGCATGATCCTTGGAGTACCACCGATCCATTGATCTGGTTCAGCATAAGGCCCAGGGAAGGGAGTGAAAAACGATCCTGCGCCGTTCACTCTCGAGGGTGTGGAATACCTGGAAGGGCGAAGGATATTTCAGGACTATGACAGCATGGGAGAGATGCGAAAGACGTACGGATTGTCGTCATCCTTCTGCTTCTGCGGAAGTGAGGAAGAATAAGATGTTGTCCGTGACGGAGGGACCGTAGACGTAGAAGGCATCGCGGTTGAAGACGATGAGGAGGCGGGAGTGTGTGGCGACACCTTGGGTGCTTCTTCTTTCTTCTAGAAATGACGGCGGTCAGATACAATACTCATGAGGTCGTATAAAACATACATTGGTCTGAGGTACGTCGTCATCACTTTCCGCTTCTTCGGCACCGGACGAGTCCTCGTCGGAGGAAGAGTCGAAGGTGAAAGGGATATTGGCGGTACCCTCAGGTAAGCAGATATATATCACGTTCTTCCAGATGGTGGCGGCGTTCCGTGGCTTTGTAAGTCCAGTAGCCCTATGACATAGTCAATCAGCCAATTATGCAGGGATAAAATGGATGGATAGGAGAGTAGGACGAATAGGATAGGAGAGTAGACACTAGTACTAGAATGAGCGATGATCATACCTTAACAACCGAGCAAAGTCTATGACCATCGACGATGGGAAAGGAATAAGAACGGTGCCCTTCCTGTCTCCCTGTCCGCGATTCTGTCCGGTGAGAAGGTTCCAAGGGTTTTGGGGAAAGGGCGGAGCAGGAGACTGATGAGCAGTAGGGGACAGGAGCTCGTTGACGACGGTAACGAAGGCTGGAACATGGAGGAACAAGCCGCTGATGGCGACCTTAATCTCAAACGGAGTTGCAGTGGTGGGGAGACTGACGTTCCCGATGAGACCAACAAGGTCAAGTTGCGACAACCTAGAAGCGAAGCAATAGATGTGAGTACGAAGATACACGCAACAATTATCAAGGTGAAGACGAACTGGCTGACAGACATCACACGATAACGGCCAGCATTTGCCCTGACTGTATTGGGAAGGAGAGCGACGGTGAACGAGGTGTCCGGGACTGAAGGTGTCGACTTCGCGGTCTTTGCAGACTTCGACTCCTTGCGAGTGGCAGGAGCTACGGTCGAGTCATGTGGATCGTCATCATCGCGCTTACGCTTCACATTTGCTTTGCGAGGCTTAGGTCTGGCACCGACCTCAGCCTCCTGCTGAGCCTGAGGAGTGATGTTGTGAGACACATCATAACGTTGAGGGATAGAAAAATTAGGGTGTAGGTAGATGGTCAGGAAGGGTTGAGTAGGAAGGGATAGGATAATGGTACGTAGACAAATAGGAATGGGAAGAGCTAGAAAGGGAGATAGATGAATAGGAAACACTAGAAGGATGGGTAGCGGGATAAGAAGAGATAGAGAGTAGTAGGTAGACGAAGATGAAGACGAAGGAAGAAGGATAGAACAAAAGTACATGTCCGAACAGACAAACCTTTTGAGCGGGGTAGAATGTCTTCGACATTCCGGCAGGCAAGTTCTGCCCCTCGCCAATTTGCTCCTTCCGACTCTGCGCCATGTTCATGAAGATATTCGGGCTTGCGAGATTGGGTGTCGCTGAGTACGATGGCGAAGACGAAGACGGCTGCGAGGACTGTGAGGCGGGAGTGGTTGAGTTGGCTGGACGTGAGCCGAAGAGAGACCGGAGGGTAGTAGTCGAAGGTTGGCTTGAAAGCGGTGGGGTTGGTCCATGAGCGGTGAACGAAGTTGGTGCCGGATTAGAGGCGGGCGGTGGAGCAGCCGGTTCTGGTGGTGGAGCGCGAGGTGGGTCTGGGACGGGTGGCTAGAGATGCATACAGTATGTAACACGTAGTATATAATTAATAAATAGAGACAAGGCACAGGAAATCACTTGTGGCGGGGCTAGGGAGAAAATATGGAAGAGGAACGGCGTACCGCATGCTCGGGTATCTTGGCCGAAATGGCCATTTTGTGGAGGCCAGCGGGGTGGCCACAAATAGCACAGAGGACGATAGCTAGACGAAGGGGATCGCTTGCCTCGTCCATCTGCTTAGGGTTTGGGAAAAATAAGTAACAAAGTTCGGAGCTGACACATGTCTTGTGATTGCAGGGCCCGAGTTGAGCGGGAGTGAGAGCCCAGGGAGAAGTCGAGTCCATGAGCAAAGAGGAGGAGAGTTTCAAAGTCTTAGAATCGACGAGAAGGAAGGAGAGTTTGATGGCCGGACGAAGGAGCGAGTCGGTTGTCACTTGCCTTTTCCCTCGTCAAGATTTAAGGTTCAAGCCACCGTGACCGATGATCGAGAGAGTGGAGAGTGGACGAGGGAAAACAGTAAATTGTGACAGGGAACCTTGCAAGACCTAGTTACCAGGACTGAGATTCGGAGCTCCCGGCGAGGACCGTTCCGGTGCTAAGGGCGAAGAGGAAGACAAATTCATGGAGCCGCATCTAGATCAAGCATTAGCAAAGCTTAGGTCTCAGAGCCAAGGATTCTGTAGTATCACAATGTACCGGGCTCGATGACTCGGATTTGGGGTGAAGAAATGATTCGAGCACAGAGCATCACACTAAGGAAGGAAGAACTTGTGTTGCAAGTGACGAAGAGAATCGTAACTTCGACACTTGCGAGGCCAGGTGTGCAGAGTCGACAACATATGTGCATGGCATGTCAGTCCACCTGTGTGCAAAGAGCAAACACAAAGACCTGTACGCAAACGGAAGCGGAACTTACGCGCGGCGGCTCGAGATGAAAGAACTTACACGTGTGTCCGGCAAACCGCCGTCACATAGGCGCCACGACGCCTAAACTGGTATGACTTCTGCGTGTGATCATTCAATGTGGCGGGACTTGTGCGTGTTCACACCTCTTCGGTCGCATGAAAACAGTCAAGATATTTATTTAACACTATTACGCCCATACGTTTCTTCAGTAAGTTCGTTTCCTACAGTAAGTTCGTTTCTCAGCGTAAGTTCGTTTCTCAGCGTAAGTTCGTTTCCTACAGTAAGTTCGTTTCTCAGCGTAAGTTCGTTTCTCAGCGTAAGTTCGTTTCCTACAGTAAGTTCGTTTCTCAGCGTAAGTTCATTTCTCAGCGTAAGTTCGTTTCGTCAGTAAGTTCGTTTCTCGGCGTAAGTTCGTTTCTCACCGTAAGTTCGTTTCTCACCGTAAGTTCGTTTCTCACCGTAAGTTCGTTTCGTGCAGTAGGTTCGTTTCTTGCGTTAGTTTCGTTTCTCACTGTGAGTTCGTTTCTCACTGTGAGTTTGTTTCTCACTGTAAGTTCGTTTCTCACTGTAAGTTCGTTTCTAGGCTTAAGTTCGTTTCTTGCGGGGTCCGAGCACAGTAAGTTCGTTTGCTAGTTAAGTTCGTTTGTGCATGCGCTAAGTGTGTGCCTCGGAGAGCCCTTTTTTTGGGGGTCTCTCAAATGAAGATGCTCACAAGGGTATGGGGGCCCCGTTAGGCGCTCCGTCGAAAAAAGCGATGCTACTACGTAGCATCGGGACGCAGGTA